>NW_027052752.1:0-247001 GCF_011386835.1 Chrysemys picta bellii | reverse complement strand
CTGTATAAGTAGGGGCATTGCCAGCAGATCGAGGAACGTGATCGTTCCCCTTTATTCGACATTGGTGAGGCCTCATCTGGAATACTGTGTCCAGTTTGGGGCCTGTGGAAGCAGAGAAAGAGCTCACAGGAAGGGGATGCAATGCATGACAGTTCGTTAGCAAGAGTTAGGCTAACTGTAACCCTAATAACGCGAGATTTGTAGAAGCGAGGAATGTGTGAGGCGGGTGAGAAAGAACTGTGTAAGAAGTCATTATGACCTGGTATAGATAAGGTGTAGAAGACCTTGTGTAGATAAGGTATAAAAAATATTGTATGTTGGCAAGAGTCAAAACAAGTGAAGAAAGGAGATATCAAGATGGCCTATGTATAAACAAAACGCAGCTGTCCCTCGTTATTTCTGTAATGAAAGGTATAAATGCTTGCTGTAATTAGTTACCTGGGAGAGACCTGCTTAGCTCTCTCCCTCTGGGCAATTGTGAGCGTTAATAAAGCATCTGACTTGCTGTACCTAAACAAATAGTGAGAACTCTGTTTTTCTCCGACAGGCCCCACACTACAAGAAGGATGTGGAAAAATTGGAAAGAGTCCAGTGGAGAGCAACAAAAATGATTAGGGGTCTGGAGCACATGACTTATGAGGAGAGGCTGAGGGAACTGGGATTGTTTAGTCTCCAGAAGAGAAGAATGAGGGGGGATTTGATAGCAGCCTTCAACTACGTGAAGGGGGGTTCCAAAGAGGATGGAGCTCGGTTGTTCTCAGTGGTGGCAGATGACAGAACAAGGAGCAATGGTCTCAAGTTGCAGTGGGGGAGGTCCAGGTTGGATATTAGGAAACACTATTTCACTAGGAGGGTGGTGAAGCACTGGAATGCGTTAACTAGGGAGGTGGTGGAGTCTCCTTCCTTGGAGGTTTTTAAGGCACGGCTTGACAAAGCCCTGGCTGGGATGATTTAGTTGGGAATTCGTCCTGCTTTGAGGACGGGGTTGGAGTAGATGACCTCTTGAGGTCCCTTCCAACCCTGATATTCTATGATTCTATGATTCTATGAAAGTCACAGGGGTCTCTGAGGTTTCCCTGGCCCTAAGCCCCTGTCCTGCCTGGCTGATGTCAGCATCTCTCTCTGAGGTTACCACCTCCCTAACACCTTTGACCAATAGGCTGAGATCCTGAAAAGGCCTTTGTGATGTCACTGCCACACCCACCCATCCCCGGAAGTGCTAATGTCCTGCTGCTGGCCTGACACTTTGAAGGTTTGAGCTACTCTGTGTGGATCACCCCACTCGATGCGTCTTCATTCTAGGAAGCAAGCCGGCTAGACAGTAAAACATCAGAGGCTGCTCCCAATACTACACTCAGTGTTTCCAAAATTTGTAGACTTTATGGCCACAAGAGACCTTTAGAGCATCTCATCTAAGCCCCTGCATATCATAGGCCTCCTGTATAGTACAATAGTTACTTTTTGGGCACACACATTCCAGAAAGGCATCTAGTCTTCATTCAATGACATCAAGAGATGGAGAATCCACCACTTTCCCTTTTAGTGAGTGCCAGGGGGCTCCATTTCCCCTTCCACTAGCTCCCCATTTACAGTGAGCCAGAGCAGTACCTGCAGCAGGGAGCGGGAGTTGCTGATGGCCTCAGAGGCACAGCCCCTGCAGTGTCTCAGGAATCTGGCGCAAGTGCCGGATGATGCGGAGCTGGTGCATCACTTTTGGCCGTGACGTCCTCCTGCTGCAAGGGAACGAGAACCTGTCAGAGACTCAAACGCCCCGAGGAATCTGGAGGAGTTAAGGGCACCTGGAACCAGCAGTATTTCCACCCAGCACCTGCCGACCACTGAGGGATAAATTCACCTCCTGAACCCCAGAATGGAGTCTTCTTGTCCTTTCTAGTAACCTCCAGTGACAACCCCCCTCCTTGAAGGATGAGCTCCTGCTATCTCCCCCTCAGTGCCCTTGACAGCTGTTCCACCTCCAAACCACAGCTCAAGTTATTAGTACCTTTGGACACAGACTGGCTAACCTAGTGAGGAGGGCTTTAAACTAGGTTCGACGGGGACAGGTGAGCAAAGCCCACAGCTAAGTGGGGAACATGGAGACCGGGGAGATGGGTCAAAAACGAGAGGGAGTGTGGGCTATATTGTCAGAGAGAAAGGAGGGTCAGGACAAAACTGGGAGGAAAGATCAAACCAGTATCTTAGATGCCTATATACAAATGCGAGAAGTATGGGGAATAAGCAGGAAGAACTGGAAGTGCTAATAAATAAATACAACTATGACATTGTTGGCATCACTGAAACTTGGTGGGATAATACACGTGATTGGAATGTTGGTGTGGATGGGTACAGCTTGCTCAGGAAGGATAGACAGGGGAAAAAGGGAGGAGGTGTTGCCTTGTATATTAAAAATGTACACACTTGGACTGAGGTAGAGATGGACATAGGAGACGGAAGTGTTGAGAGTCTCTGGGTTAGGCTAAAAGGGGTAAAAAACAAGGGAGATGTCATGCTAGGAGTCTACTACAGGCCACCTAACCAGGTGGAAGAGGTGGATGAGGCTTTTTTTAAGCAACTAACAAAATCATCCAAAGCCCAAGATTTGGTGGTGATGGGGGACTTCAACTATCCGGCTATATGTTGGGAAAATAACACAGCGGGGCACAGACTATCCAACAAATTCCTGGACTGCATTGGAGACAACTTTTTATTTCAGAAGGTTGAAAAAGCTACTGGGGGGAAGCTGTTCTAGACTTGATTTTAACAAATAGGGAGGAACTCGTTGAGAATTTGAAAGTAGAAGGCAGCCTGGGTGAAAGTGATCATGAAATCATAGAGTTTGCAATTCTAAGGAAGGGTAGAAGGGAGAACAGCAAAATAGAGACAATGGATTTCAGGAAGGCAGATTTTGGTAAGCTCAGAGAGCTGATAGGTAAGGTCCCATGGGAATCAAGACTGAGGGGAAAAACAACTGAGGAGAGTTGGCAGTTTTTCAAAGGGACACTATTAAGGGCCCAAAAGCAAGCTATTCCGCTGGTTAGGAAAGATAGAAAATGTGGCAAAAGACCACCTTGGCTTAACCATGAGATCTTGCAAGCTAAATATGAGTCAACAGTGTGATGCTGTTGCAAAAAAAGCAAACCTGATTCTGGGATGTATTAACAGGTGTGTTGTGAGCAAGACACGAGAAGTCATTCTTCCGCTCTACTCTGCTCTGGTTAGGCCTCAGCTGGAGTATTGTGTCCAGTTCTGGGCACCGCATTTTAAAAAAGATGTGGAGAAATTGGAAAGGGTCCAGAGAAGAGCAACAAGAATGATTAAAGGTCTTGAGAACATGACCTATGAAGGAAGGCTGAAAGAATTGGCTTTGTTTAGTTTGGAAAAGAGAAGACTGAGAGGAGACATGATAGCAGTTTTCAGGTATTTAAAAGGGTGTCATAAGGAGGAGGGAGAAAACTTGTTCACCTTAGCCTCTAAGGATAGAACCAGAAGCAATGGGTTTAAAGTGCAGCAAGGGAGTGTGACGTTATTGACATAAACTGGGACCATATAGATCATTGTTGCAACCAAGGTCCTGTAGTGGCACCCAAATCTTGTATAAAGGGGGTCAAATGGGGTGTCTAGGACAAGGTTATGGTTTACTGGTTATGATTATGCTGTCTATATGTATGTATCAGTTTTGTAGTCGAAGTTATGAATATTGGCTCTATACTGTCTGTATGGCAAACTTATGCTATGCTTCTGGGTGACATCCCAGACAAGCTGAGATTAGCTCTGCCTAGCCTGCTTGATGGCCCATTAAGGACCATCAGCTATACAATGGACCCATTGAGAGAAGGCAGATACGCCTTGTACCTCAGCAAAGTATGCAGGGACTGGCCCATGTGACTCCAGACTCCATTTTTGCTGTAATTTTCCACAGTAAGAACAAAGAGGTGAACTTACACCTGGAAAAGACTATATAAGGCTGATGCCTGATCTCCATCTTGTCTTCAATCCTGCTTCTTACCTCTGGAGGGACTTTGCTACAAACTGAAGCTCTGAACAAAGGACTGAGGACCCATCCCAGCGGGGGATGTATTCCAGAGACTTGATTTGAACCTGCAGTTTATTCCATCGCTGCTGCAAGCCTGAACCAAGAACTGTGCCATTACTGTATGTAATTGATTCCATTTAACCAATTCTAACTCTCATCTCTATCTTTTTCCTTTTATGAATAAACCTTTAGATTTTAGATTCTAAAGGATTGGCAGTAGCGTGATTTGTGGGTAAGGTCTGACTTGTACATTGACCTGGGTCTGGGGCTTGGTCCTTTGAGATCGGGAGAACCGTTTTCTTTTACTGGGGTATTGGTTTTTATAACCATTTGTCCCCATAACGTGTGGCACTGGTGGTAATACTGGGTAACTGGAGTGTCTAGGAGATTGCTTGTGAGACTTGCGGTTAGCCAGTGGGGTGAGATCGAAGTCTTAGTCTGGCTGGTTTGGTTTGCCTTAGAGGTGGAAAAACCCCAGCCTTGGGCTGTAACTGCCCTATTTGAGCAATTTGTCCTGAGTTGGCACTCTCAGTTGGGTTCCGCCAGAACCGCATTGTCACAGTGGCGTAGTCGTGCTTGGATCCACAGAACCAGGTCAATTAAGCTTCGGGTCAGAACCCCACGCTATCCAAATTTGAATTTTGGGATTGAGAGTTTTGTTGGTTAAAGAGCTGCTGCAATGGCTGAGCAAAGAGCATATGAGGGACTTGGCAAAAAAGCCCTGGAAAATTTGTGTTCAGAAAAGAGGATATGCTTTAGAAAGAAAGCTACAAAGGAAGAACTGAGAAATCTGTTAATAGCCAGTGATCAGGGGGCAAGAGCACAGCCCTTACCTGAGGCTGCAGAAGATGCAGAAAAAATTAGGATGCAAAGGGTGACAAGTAAACTGCAATTTGAGCATGAACAGAAGCTAGCAGATCTTCGATTGCTGGAGAAGCAAAAAATAGCAGAGTTAGAAAGAGAGAGAGAGAAAGAGGCTGCTGAGAGAGAGAAAGAGGCTGCTGAGAGAGAGAAAGAGGCTGCTGAGAGAGAGAAAGAGGCTGATCAAAGAAAGAAGGAGGCGGATGAGAGAGAAGAGAGAGCTCGTAAGGGACGTCTAGAGCTGCTCGCGGCTGAGCAGGAGACTCACAGGATGGAACAGGAGACGGCCAGACTTCAGCTCCAAGTAATGGAAGAGCGGAGAAAGTCATCCCCACCTGGTACTCCACTTCCCCCCCACCATGAGAAAAACTGGGAAAGGATGTGTCCCATTTACAATGATACTGAGGATATAGAGGAGTTTTTGTCTACCTTTGAACGCCTCTGCAATCTGTACCAGATCCCTGAGGGTCAGCGAATGCCTGTCCTGCTGACCAGACTGACTGGAAAAGCCAGGGAGGTGTTTAATGACTTGGGGGAACAAGAAGCCTTAAATTATGAGCGGTTTAAGGATTCTGTGTTAAGGCGGTTCAAGGTTACTCCTGAATCTTACAGAGTTAAGTTTAGAGAGTTTAAAATGTCTAAGGATTGTACTTTTGTAGAATGTGCTCATAAGCTGATGGGTTTTGTTAAAAAGTGGGTTATGGGAGCCAAGGTTCATGGGAGTTTTGAAAAACTGCTGGATTTAATAACTTTGGAACAGTTCTTAGACATTGTGCCGGACAATGTGAGAGCAGCTGTGTGTGACAGGGACCCTGAGTCAGTCCTACGGGCAGCAGAGATTGCGGATGCCCATACCCAAAACAGGGCTCGAGAAGGGTGTAAAACCCCGGGGAAAACTGATCACCATTCTCCCCAGTTCAAGAGGAGAGAAGGATTTAAAAATAAACCTGACTCTTCTAAAGGAGTTCAAGGGGGCCCGGGGGGTAGGAACTCACATCCCAGGACGGAACAGGTTACATGCTATCACTGTGGTATGCTGGGCCACATGAGACCAGACTGCCCGACACTGAAGGGCGGCCCAAAACCAGCAACCCCAAATGCCACGGCCAATGCTAACCCTGTTGTTGTAAACTCACAGGCAAGCCACACAGAGCCCAGCATTGGTGCCCTGTGTGCAAATGCTGTTTCTGTGGTCTCGGAAGAATTTGACCTTAAAACTCACATTAGAGCTAAATATGGGGGAAATAATGCAGAGTTTATTAGCAGTGCAGAAGTTAATGGAGTGAGGTGTATGGCATGGAGGGACACCGCAGCAGATATTACTCTGGTTAAAGCAAGTCTTGTCAGGAAGGAAGATTATTTGCCAGGTGAAGATGTAACTGTTGTAGCCTTATCTAAGTATTTTGTCAGGGTGCCTTTGGCTAAAATCCACCTGAAATGGAAGGGATTGGAGGGCACCATGGTTGTGGGAGTAAAAGACATAATCCCTAAGGATATTATGATTGGAAATGATATTAAAGCTATGGTCAGTCAAGTTAATACAAACCAGGCACAAGAGAGGATTGATCCTAAGGTTGTGCCTATGGAGGGTTTCTCCAAAAGTTTGTCTTTGGAAAGTAGCTGTTTGGCTGTGAATGAAGTTTCTGAATATCTATCTAATGTCTCAGAAGTAAATCTGGAATTAGATCAAGCGAAGGGAGAGGAGAACAAGGAGATTTTGGATGAGCCTAGGCAGCCTTGTGAGCTGATGGCTTTATCTAGTCAGCAGTTTGGGAAGGCAAGGAGAGTGGAAGATGAGTGTCCCTATACCTTATCTGTTTCCTGTGCGAAGAATAGTGACAGTGAAGGAAATGTGCCTGTGTCTGTCAGGGGTATTGACTTGCCTATGGAGGAAGCTACCCCAGTCTCCAAGCAGTTGTCTGTGAACAGCCCGGTGTGCTGGGACAAGGGAAATGAAATCCCAAATTATATGTCTAGTAAAGGAAAATGCATCTCCAACTCTTTTTTGTCTGTGGAGCAGACAGAAGGTGCCTTTCGGCCTGTGATGGTTGAGAGTAATTTAGTTGTCTCAGAGTTGGTTCTGGATTCAACTAAAGCCCAGGAAGGGAATGGTCCTAAGTTTGCATCTGCTGGGGAGAATGGCACCGTAACTAGGTTGCATCCAGTTAGTGTCTTAGCAAAATCCCAGAGACCAGACAATTCTGATGCTTGTATTGGGCCTGTTGCTCATGTGTGGTTGGAGAAGGGTGTAACAACTCTGTCTGATCAGGGTGATACCCTAGCCAGGGCACAAGGGGAGCAGAAAGGTAATTTGGTTGTGTTACCTACAGACAGTTTAACAACTTGTAGCAAAAAGGAAAAAATTCCTAAGCTGGTGTGTGGCAAAGAGAAGGGAAGTATTTCTAACCTTTTATCTAGGAAGTCTATGGGTTCACCTGAAAGGGGATTGTGTAGAGATCTGCCTGATGGGCCAGAGGTGATCCTGAATGTAGGTAAGACCCAGACAGAGTCTGTTGTTGCTCAGGAAAGTGTGCCTTTAGAGCAAGCCCTAGGTGAAGAGGGTAAGGGCAGAATTTCTGTGAGGGGTGAATTGCTGCTTAGAAAAGCTCCTGGAAAAAGGAATCCTCATGGTACTCGGTGCAAGCAGTTCCCTGCAACTGAAGGGTGTGAGAGTGATTTAATCAAGGAAGTTTCAGTTCCTAGCAGCCAAAAATTGTCTGTTGTGAATGGATCCTCTGACAATCCTTTTAAAAGATCCAGTGTGGGTAGCTTTGAGAAGGTCTCAGAGGAAGTAAAAGTTGTTAAGGAATTGAGGCATCCCTATAACCGAGTGGCTGTGTGGGGCCAACTTGTTGGGGAGACAATGGTGTTGGAACAGGAATGTCTCCTTTCTGATTCTTTAAATGAGCAGTTTGTGCTTCAGGGTTTGAGGACAGATTTGGTTACTGATGTGTCAGAGCAGAGCAGTTTTATGGCTAAATGCTTGAGGATGCGGGGGAGAGCAAGCAAACTCTCACCCGCAGACTCTTTGGATTTGTGTGGTATCTCTTTAAGACAGAGTCCAGCCTTGGAGATAATACCGGTAGCAGTTACGAATATGAAAACTGGTGAACTGGCTCTGGTCTGGGGTAGTGCAAATTACTTGCCTGACTGGGAAAGGAAGGACTTGCTAATAGCTGCTAGCACAGAGGGCCCACCCCATCAGCCAGTAAATTCTGTTAAGCAAGAGAAATCGGGGTTTGATCCTGCAGGACAAGGAGGAAAGAGAAAACTGAATTTTGCAAAGGGAAGCCACAGGTTAACCCTAAAATGCCCAAACTCCAATGGTATTGAGCCAAAGGTGTGGCATGACAAACATGACTGTAGATGGACACTTGCAATGAACTTGTTGTTATTGCTAAATTTTGTAATTAACAATGTGCCTAATCTTTTGGAGAATCCCTCGAACATGTTAAAAGGAATACATGAAAACACACGTTATGTTAAAAGGCCTTGTTACACTGGGGTTTCACAGGTAATGCCTATAAACAATATGGGAACTTTTCACAGGGGAAAAGACATTCCAGACCTAATGTGCTGTATGAAAAGGAAGACTGAGGCACACTACCATATTGCTTTCATGGCTAAATGCCAAGATTCCTGGACTATGAAGAACATTAATATCTGCATTTATTCGATGTTAATTGGGTTCCAAACATTTGCCCGAGCTTGTATGGATAAAGTAGCAGTTTTCTTTAGCTCTTGGCAAGATCACATGGCACATACAGGAACCATGCTGCCAGAGCAGATCCAATCCACTATTGTTCTAACTAAGTGTTACCTTGAGTTTGTAAAGAGGTTCAATCATGTGGTTGAACATGATTTTGATAAACCATTTCTGTTATACACTGGTACGGCTTCTAACCCAATACTAGCTGTAGTGAGACAGAACCCAGGATGGGGAGCTCTTGGGATGCAGTCAGTGATGTTTGTGTCATCCCTTCCTGCATCAATTTTGCGTTGGGGGTGTGACGTTATTGACATAAACTGGGACCATATAGATCATTGTTGCAACCAAGGTCCTGTAGTGGCACCCAAATCTTGTATAAAGGGGGTCAAATGGGGTGTCTAGGACAAGGTTATGGTTTACTGGTTATGATTATGCTGTCTATATGTATGTATCAGTTTTGTAGTCGAAGTTATGAATATTGGCTCTATACTGTCTGTATGGCAAACTTATGCTATGCTTCTGGGTGACATCCCAGACAAGCTGAGATTAGCTCTGCCTAGCCTGCTTGATGGCCCATTAAGGACCATCAGCTATACAATGGACCCATTGAGAGAAGGCAGATACACCTTGTACCTCAGCAAAGTATGCAGGGACTGGCCCATGTGACTCCAGACTCCATTTTTGCTGTAATTTTCCACAGTAAGAACAAAGAGGTGAACTTACACCTGGAAAAGACTATATAAGGCTGATGCCTGATCTCCATCTTGTCTTCAATCCTGCTTCTTACCTCTGGAGGGACTTTGCTACAAACTGAAGCTCTGAACAAAGGACTGAGGACCCATCCCAGCGGGGGATGTATTCCAGAGACTTGATTTGAACCTGCAGTTTATTCCATCGCTGCTGCAAGCCTGAACCAAGAACTGTGCCATTACTGTATGTAATTGATTCCATTTAACCAATTCTAACTCTCATCTCTATCTTTTTCCTTTTATGAATAAACCTTTAGATTTTAGATTCTAAAGGATTGGCAGTAGCGTGATTTGTGGGTAAGGTCTGACTTGTACATTGACCTGGGTCTGGGGCTTGGTCCTTTGGGATCGGGAGAACCATTTTCTTTTACTGGGGTATTGGTTTTTATAACCATTTGTCCCCATAACGTGTGGCACTGGTGGTAATACTGGGTAACTGGAGTGTCTAGGAAATTGCTTGTGAGACTTGCGGTTAGCCAGTGGGGTGAGATCGAAGTCTTAGTCTGGCTGGTTTGGTTTGCCTTAGAGGTGGAAAAACCCCAGCCTTGGGCTGTAACTGCCCTATTTGAGCAATTTGTCCTGAGTTGGCACTCTCAGTTGGGTTCCGCCAGAACCGCATTGTCACAGGGAGGTCTAGGTTGGACATTAGGAAAAAGTTCCTAACTGTCAGGGTGGTTAAACACTGGAATAAATTGCCGAGGGAGGTTGTGGAATCTCCATCTCTTGAGATATTTAAGAGTAGGTTAGATAAATGTCTATCAGGGATGGTATTTGGTCTTATAGACTCATAGACTTTAAGGTCAGAAGGGACCATTATGATCATCTGGTCTGACCCCCTGCATGCTGCAGGCCACAAGACCCTTCCCTGGACTGTGCCGTTGAAGTCCCCAATCCTGTGTTTTAGTGACTTCAATCGGCAGGGACCCTCCTGCTAGTGATCCCTGCCCCATGCTGCGGAGGAAGGCGAAAAACCTCCAGAGGCTCAGCCAATCTACCCTGGAGGAAAATTCCTTCCCGACCCCAAATATGGCGATCAGTAATACCCCGAGCATGTAGGCAAGAGTCTCTAGCCTGACCCTTGTTTGCCATTATGCTATTTACATACCATTGCTTGGTTTTCCTCGGCTACTATGTTTTACCATTAAACCATTCCCTCCATAAACTTATCCAACTTAATCTTAAAACCAGACAGGTCCGTTGCCCCCACCGTTTCCCTCAGAAGGCCGTTCGAATATTTCACCCCTCTGACGGTCAGAAACCTTCGTCTGATTTCAAGCCTGAACTTCCCCACGGCCAGTTTATATCCATTGGTTCTCGTGTCCACATTAGTACTAAGCTGAAATAATTCCTCTCCCTCCCTTGTATTTATCCCTCTGATATATTTAAAGATAGCAATCATATCCCCCCTCAGCCTTCGTTTTGTCAGACTAAACAACCCGAGCTCCTCTAATCTCTTTTCATACGACAGGTTTTCCATTCCTCTGATCATCCTAGTCGCCCTTCTCTGCACCCGTTCCAATTTGAGTTCATCTTTTTTAAACATGGGAGACCAGAACTACACACAGTACTCCAAATGAGGTCTCACCAGCGCCGTATACAACGGAAGCAGGACCTCCTTATCCCTACTAGATATACCTCGCCTAATACATCCCAAGACCGCATTGGCTTTTTTCACAGCCACGTCACATTGTCGACTCATAGTCATCCTGCGGTCTACAAGGACCCCTAGGTCCTTCTCCTCTTCCGTTACTTCTAAACAATGCGTCCCCATCTTGTAACTAAAATTGTTATTAATCATCCCCAAGTGCATCACCTTACACTTTTCACTATTAAATTTCATCTTATTTCTGACACTCCAATTCACAAGCTCATTCAAGTCTCCCTGCAGAATATCCCTATCCTCCTCCGAATTTGCAACTCCTCCCACCTTCGTATCATCCGCAAACTTTATCAGCCCACTCTTGCAATCGGTTCTGAGGTCAGTTATAAATAGATTAAATAAAATGGGTCCCAAAACCGAACCTTGAGGCACTCCACTAGTAACCTCCCTCCAACCCGACAGTTCACCCTTTAATACGACCCGCTGCATTCTCCCCATTAACCAATTCTTTATCCACCTCTGGATTTTCATATCGATCCCCATGTTTTCCAGATTAACCAATAATTCCTCATGGGGTACAGTATCAAACGCTTTACTGAAATCCAGGTATATTAGGTCCACCGCATTTCCCTTATCTAATAAGTCCGTTACATGGTCCTGCCATGCGGGCAGGGGACTGCACTCGATGACCTCTCGAGGTCCCTTCCAGTCCTAGAATCTATGAACGTATGAAAAAAACACTGTTCTCCACCCCCACCCAGGTTGGCCAGGGAGGCGGCTCTAGCAGGGGGGGCAGGAGGGATTCTGGCAGCAGTGAAGTGGGTTGCGGGGAAGTTGAGATCTTGACCCAAGTCATCCCAGACACTAATGCTAAGCCACAGGATGGCAGCATCTAGTGTCAGTGGAGTCCAAACACTATTTCAACCCCACAGTTTTCGATGAACTTCCCACAAGGAGAGGTGATGAGCACCCCCAGCAACACACACACACACACACACACACAGACACCACTCCTGGTGGTGGGAGGGGAACAGGAGAAAGGACAAAAGAAGTAAGAGATGAAGAGAAAGGAAGGAGGGATGGAGGAAAAGGTAAAACAAAAAGGACAAACCCTAATGTCCCCAGTGATTCTACGGCACAAAATCCAAGGGATGGAATAAAATTCTGCCATCTTAAACTACTGTTTTCCATGCCTAGAATTCAGCTGGCACCACGTGGATCAGACTGAGCAGCTGCCAAAACCTCTTGGAGGCTCTTACCTTCTAAACAGGGACGTCTGTTTTCTAGTAAAATCAGTAAAAGGAAAGGAGAAAACTCGAAAGAGGCTCCTGCACGCACTCACGTACGTGAACCCTAATACTCTCTCAGTCCTCAAAGAAAGACCCCGAGAAGGAGACTTGCTGAAGCAAAGCCACAGGGTCTCTGAGGTTTCCCTGGCCCTGTGCTCCTGTCCTGCCAGGCTGATGTCAGCATCTCTCTCTGAGGTCACCACCTCCCTAACACATTTGACCAATAAGCTGACATCCTGCAAAAGGCCTTTGTGATCTCACTGCCACACCCAACCAAACCCTCAAGTGCTAATGTCCTGCTGCTGGCCTGACACTTTGAAGGTTTGAGGTTGTCATAACTATAAAGGGAAGGGTAACAGCTGTCCTGTGTACAGTACTATAAAATCCTCCTGGCCAGAGACTCCAAAATCCTTTTCCCTCTAAAGGGTTAAGAAGCTCAGGTAACCTGGCTGGCATCTGACCTAAAGGACCAATAAGGGGACAAGATACTTTCAAATCTTGGGGAGGGGAAGGCTTTTGTTTGTGTTCTTTGTTTGTGTGGGTGTTCGCCCTCGGGACTGAGAGGGACCAGACATCAATCCAGGTTCTCCACATCTTTCTAAACAAGTCTCTCCTATTTCAAACAAGGCGTGTTAGTTTTCCTTTGTTTTCTCAACTTGTAAATGTACCTTTTACTAGAGTGTTTATCTTTGTTTGCTGTACTTTGAACCTAAGACTAGAGGGGAGTCCTCTGAGCTCTTTAAGTTTGATTACCCTGTAAGGTTAATTTCCATACTGATTTTACAGAGATGATTTTTACCTTTTTCTTTAATTAAAAGCCTTATTTTTAAGAACCTGATTGATTTTTCCTTGTTTTAAGATCCAAGGAGTTTGGATCTTGATTCACCAGGAGTTGGTGGGAGGAAGGAGGGGAATGGTTAATTTCTCCTTCTTTTAGATCCAAGGGGGTTGGATCTGTATTCACCAGAAGTTGGTGGGAGGAAGGAGGGGGGATGGTTTAATTCTCCTTGTTTTAAGATCCAAGGGGTTTGGATCTGTATTCACCAGGGAATTGGTGAAAGGTTTCTCAAGGCTACGCAGGGGAGGAAATTAGCCTTGGGATGGTGGTTAAGCTTAGAAGTTTTCATGCAGGCCCCTACATTTGTACCCTAAACTTCAAAGTGGGGATACAGCCTTGACACAGGTACTCTCTGTGGATCACCCCACTCAATGCGTCTTCATTCTAGGAAGCAAGTGGGCTAGACAGTAAAACATCAGAGGCTGCTCCCAATGCTACACTCAGTGTTTCCAAAATTAGTAGACTTTATGGCCAGAAGAGACCTTTAGAGCATCTAATCTAAGCCCCTGCATATCATAGGCTTCCTGTATAGTACAATAGTTACTCTTTGGGCACACACATTCCAGAAAGGCATCTAGTCTTCATTCAATGACATCAAGAGATGGAGAATCCACCACTTTCCCTTTTAGTGAGTGCCAGGGGGTTCCATTTCCCCTTCCACTAGCACCCCATTTACAGTGAGCCAGAGCAGTACCTGCAGCAGGGAGTGGGAGTTGCTGATGTCCACAGAGGCACAGCCCTTGCAGTGTCAACTTCCCACAAGGGGAGGTGAAGAGCACCCCCAGCAACACACACACACACACCACTCCTGGTGGTGGGAGGGGAACAAGAGAAAGCAAGGAGGGATGGAGGAAAAGGTAAAAGGAAAAGGACAAACCCTAATGTCCCCAGTGATTCTACAGCACAAAATCCCAGGTGGGCTATAAAATTCTGCCACCTTGAACTAGTGTTTTCCATGCCTAGAATTCAGCTGGCACCAGATGGATCAGACTGCAGACTGAGCAGGTTAAAAACCTCTCCAAGGTTCTTACCTTCTCAACAGGCACGTCTGTTTTCTAGTAAAATCAATAAAAGGAGAAACTCGAAAGAGGTTCCTCCTCGCACTCACATACTTGAACCCTAATACTCTCTGAGTCCTAAAAAGGGAGACCTCGAGAAGGAGACTTGCTAAAGCAAAGCCAAAGGGGTCTCTGAGGTTTCCCTGGCCCTGCGCTCCTGTCCTGCCAGGCTGATGTCAGCATCTCTCTCTCAGGTAACCACCTCCCTAACACCTTTGACCCATAGGCTGAGGTCCAGGATAAGGCCTTTGTGATATCACTGCCACACCCAACCAAACCCTAAAGTGCTAATGTCCTGCTACTGGCCTGACACTTTGAAGGTTTGAGCTACTCTCTGTGGATCACCCCACTCAATGCATCCTCATTCTAGGAAGCAAGCGGGCTAGACAGTAAAACATCAGAGGCTGCTCCCAATGCTACACTCAGTGTTTCCAAAATTTGTAGACTTTATTGTCAGAAGAGACCTTTAGAGCATCTCATCTAACCCGCTGCATATCATAGGCTTACTGTATAGTACAATAGTTACTCTTTGGGCACACACATTCCAGAAAGGTATCTAGTCTTCATTCAATGACATCAAGAGATGGAGAATCCACCACTTTCCCTTTTAGTGAGGGCCAGGGGGCTCCATTTCCCCTTCCACTAGCTCCCCATTTACAGTGAGCAAGAGCAGTACCTGCAGCAGGGAGCGGGAGTTGCTGAAGGCCTCAGAGGAACAGCCCCTGCAGTGTCTCAGGCATCTGGCGCAAGTGCCGGATGATGCGGAGCTGGTGCATCACTTTGGCCGTGACGTCCTCCTGCTGCAAGGGAACGAGAACCTGTCAGAGACTCAAAGGTCCCGAGGAATCAGGGGGAATTAAGGGCACCTGGAACCAGCAGTATTTCCACCCACCACCTGCCCACCGCTGAGGGATGAATTCACCTCCTGAACCCCAGAATGGAGTCTTCTTGTCCTTTCTAGTATCCTCCAGTGCCAACCCCCCTCCTTGTAGGATTACCTCCTGCTACCTCCCCCTCAGTGTTCTTCACAGCTGTTCCACCTCCAAACCAAACCTCAAGTTATCAGAACCCTCTTCTGCACCCCCAACCAGGTTGGGCATCGAGGCGGCTCTAGCGGGGGGGCAGGAGGGATTCTGCCAGAAGTGAAGTGGGTTGAGGGGAGGTTGAGATCTTGCCCCAAGTCATCCCAGACACTAATGCTAAGCCACAGGATGGCAGCATCTAGTGTCAGTGGAGTCCAAGCACTATTTCAACCATACAGTTTTGGATGAACTCCCCACAAGGGGAGGTGAAGAGCACCCCCAGCAACACACACACAAACACACACACACACACACACACACACACACACCACTCCTGGTGGTGAAAGGGGAACAGGAGAAAGGACAAAAGAAGTAAGAGATGAAGAGAAAGGAAGGAGGGATGGAGGAAAAGGTAAAACGAAAAGGACAAACCCTAATGTCCCCAGTGATTCTACGGGACAAAATCCCAGGGAGGGAATAAAATTCTGCCATCTTAAACTACTGTTTTCCATGCCTAGAATTCAGCTGGCACCAGATGGATCAGACTGAGCAGGTTCCAAAACCTCTTGGAGGCTCTTACCTTCTAAATAGGGACGTCTGTTTCCTAGTAAAATCCGTCAAAAGGAAAGGAGAAAACTCGAAAGAGGCTCCTGCTCACACTCACATACGTCAACCCTAACACTCTCTCAGTCCTCAAATAGAGACCTCGAGAAGGAGACTTGCTGAAGCAAAGCCACAGGGGTCTCTGAGGTTTCCCTGGCCCTGTGCTCCTGTCCTGCCAGGCTGATGTCAGCATCTCTCTCGGAGGTCACCACCTCCCTAACACCTTTGACCAATAGGCTGACGTCCTGCAAAAGGCCTTTGTGCTATCACTGCCACACCCACCCTTCCCCGGAAGTGCTAATGTCCTGTTGCTGGGCTGACACTTTGAAGATTTCAGCTACTCTCTGTGGATCACCCCACTCAATGCCTGTTCATTCTAGGAAGCAAGCCGGCTAGACGGTAAAACATCAGAGGCTGCTCCCAATGCTACACTCGGTGTTTCCAAAATTAGGGGACTTTATGGCCAGAAGAGACCTTTAGAGCATCTCATCTAACCCCTTGCATACCATAGGCTTGCTGTATAGTACAATAGTTACTTTTTGGGCACACACATTCCAGAAAGGCATCTAGTCTTCCTTCAATGACATCAAGAGATGGAGAATCCACCACTTTCCCTTTTAGTGAGTGCCAGGGGGCTCCATTTCCCCTTCCACTAGCTCCCCATTTACAGTGAGCCAGAGCAGTACCTGCAGCAGGGAGCGGGAGTTGCTGATGGCCTCAGAGGCACAGCCCCTGCAGTGTCTCAGGAATCTGGCGCAAGTGCCGGATGATGCGGAGCTGGTGCATCACTTTTGGCCGTGACGTCCTCCTGCTGCAAGGGAACGAGAACCTGTCAGAGACTCAAACGCCCCGAGGAATCAGCGGGAATTAAGGGCACCTGGAACCAGCACTACTTCCACCCATCACCTGCCCACCGCTGAGGGATGAATTCACCTCCTGAACCCCAGAATGGAGTCTTCTTGTCCTTTCTAGTAACCTCCAGTGCCAACCCACCACCTTGTAGGGTGAGCTCCTGCTACCTCCCCCTCAGTACCCTTGACAGCTGTTCTACCTCCAAACCACAGCTCAAGTTATCAGAACCCTCTTCTCCACCCCAACCCAGGTTGCGCAGGGAGGCAGCCCTAGCAGGGGGGGCAGGAGGGATTCTGCCAGCAGTGAAGTGGGTTGCGGGGAAGTTGAGATCTTGCCCCAAGTTGTCCCAGACACTAATGCTAAGCCACAGGATGGCAGCATCTAGTGTCAGTGGAGTCCAAGCACTATTTCAACCTCACAGTTTTGGATCAACTTCCCACAAGGGTAGGTGAAGAGCACCCCCAGCAACACACACACACACACACACACACACACACACACACACACACACACACACCCCACTCCTGGTGGTGGCAGGTGAACAGGAGAAAGGACAAAAGAAATAAGAGATGAAGAGAAAGGAAGGAGGGATGGAGGAAAAGGTAAAACGAAAATGACAAACACTAATGTCCCCTGTGATTCTACGGGACAAAATCCCACAGAGGGAATAAAATTCTGCCACCTTAACCTAGTGTTTTCCATGCCTAGAATTCAGCTGGCACCACATGGATCAGACTGAGCAGGTTCCAAAACCTCTTGGAGGCTCTTACCTTCTAAATAGGGACGTCTGTTTTCTAGTAAAATCCGTCAAAGGAAAGGAGAAAACTCCAAAGAGGCTCCTGCTCGCACTCACACATGTGAACACTAATACTCTCTCAGTCCTCAAAGAGAGACCTCGAGAAGGAGACTTGCTGAAGCAATAACAGACACTTGGTGGGATAACTCACATGACTGGAGTACTGTCATGGATGGATATAAACTGTTCAGGAAGGACAGGCAGGGCAGAAAAGGTGGGGGAGTTGCATTGTATGTAAGAGAGGAGTATGAGTGCTCAGAGGTCCGGTATGAAACTGTAGAAAAACCTGAGAGTCTCTGGATAAAGTTGAGAAGTGTGAGCAACAAGGGGGATGTCACGGTTGGAGTCTGGTATAGACCACCAGACCAGGGGGATGAGGTGGACGAGGCTTTCTTCTGGCAACTAGTAGAAGTTGCTAGATCGCAGGCCCTGGTTCTCATGGGAGACTTTAATCACCCTGATATCTGCTAGGAGAGCAATACAGCGGTGCACAGACAATCCAGGAAGTTTTTGGAAAGTGTAGGGCACAATTTCCTGGTGCAAGTGCTGGAGGAACCAACTAGGGGCAGAGCTTTTCTCGACCTGCTGCTCACAAACAGGGAAGAATTAGTAGGGGAAGCAAAAGTGGATGGGAACCTGGGAGGCAGTGACCATGAGATGGTCGAGTTCAGGATCCTGACACAAGGAAGAAAGGAGAGCAGCAGAATACGGACCCTGGACTTCAGAAAAGCAGACTTTGACTCCCTCAGGGAACAGATGGGCAGGATCCCCTGGGAGAATAACATGAAGGGCAAAGGGGTCCAGGAGAGCTGGCTGTATTTTAAAGAATCCTTATTGCGGTTGCAGGACAAACCATCCCGATGTGTAGAAAGAATAGTAAATATGGCAGGCGACCAGCTTGGCTAAACAGTGAAATCCTTGCTGATCTTAAACGCAAAAAAGAAGCTTACAAGAAGTGGAAGATTGGACAAATGACCAGGGAGGAGTATAAAAATATTGCTCAGGCATGCAGGAGTGAAATCAGGAAGGCCAAATCACACTTGGAGTTGCAGCTAGCAAGAGATGTTAAGAGTAACAAGAAGGGTTTCTTCAGGTATGTTAGCAACAAGAAGAAAGTCAAGGAAAGTGTGGGCCCCTTACTGAATGAGGGAGGCAACCTAGTGACTGAGGATGTGGAAAAAGCTAATGTACTCAATGCTTTTTTTGCCTCTGTCTTCACGAACAAGGTCAGCTCCCAGACTGCTGCACTGGGCAGCACAATATGGGGAGAAGGTGACCAGCCCTCTGTGGAGAAAGAAGTGGTTCGGGACTATTTAGAAAAACTGGACGTGCACAACTCCATGGGGCTGGATGCGCTGCATCCGAGGGTGCTAAAGGACTTGGCGGATGAGATTGCACAGCCATTAGCCATTATTTTTGAAAACTCATGGCGATCGAGGGAGGTCCCGGATGACTGGAAAAAGGCTAATGTAGTGCCCATCTTTAAAAAAGGGAAGGAGGAGGATCCGGGGAACTACAGGCCAGTCAGCCTCACCTCAGTCCCTGGAAAAATCATGGAGCAGGTCCTCAAGGAATCAATTATGAAACACTTAGAGGAGAGGAAAGTGATCAGGAACAGTCAGCATGGATTCACCAAGGGGAAGTCGTGCCTGACTAACCTAATTGCCTTCGATGATGAGATAACTGGCTCTGTGGATGAGGGGAAAGCAGTGGATGTGTTATTCCTTGACTTTAGCAAAGCTTTTGATACGCTCTCCCACAGTATTCTTGCCACCAAGTTAAAGAAGTATGGGATGGATGAATGGACTGTAAGGTGGATAGAAAGCTGGCTGGATCGTCGGGCTCAACGGGTAGTGATCAATGGCTCCATGTCTAGTTGGCAGCCGGTTTCAAGCGGAGTAGTGCCCCAAGGGTCGGTCCTGGGGCCGGTTTTGTTTAATATCTTTATTAATGATCTGGAGGATGGTGTGGACTGCACTCTCAGCAAGTTTGCAGATGACACTAAACTAGGAGGCGTGGTAGATACGCTAGAGGGTAGGGATCGGATACAGAGGGACCTAGACAAATTAGAGGATTGGGCCAAAAAAAACCTGATGAAGTTCAACAAGGACAAGTGCAGAGTCCTGCACTTAGGACGGAAGAATCCCATGCACTGCTACAGACTAGGGACCGAATGGCTAGGTAGCAGTTCTGCAGAAAAGGACCTAGGGGTCACAGTGGACGAGAAGCTGGATATGAGTCAACAGTGTGCTCTTGTTGCCAAGAAGGCTAACGGCATTTTGGGCTGTATAAGTAGGGGCATTGCCAGCAGATCGAGGAACGTGATCGTTCCCCTTTATTCGACATTGGTGAGGCCTCATCTGGAATACTGTGTCCAGTTTGGGGCCTGTGGAAGCAGAGAAAGAGCTCACAGGAAGGGGATGCAATGCATGACAGTTCGTTAGCAAGAGTTAGGCTAACTGTAACCCTAATAACGCGAGATTTGTAGAAGCGAGGAATGTGTGAGGCGGGTGAGAAAGAACTGTGTAAGAAGTCATTACGACCTGGTATAGATAAGGTGTAGAAGACCTTGTGTAGATAAGGTATAGAAAATATTGTATGTTGGCAAGAGTCAAAACAAGTGAAGAAATGAGATATCAAGATGGCCTATGTATAAACAAAACGCAGCTGTCCCTCGTTATTTCTGTAATGAAAGGTATAAATGCTTGCTGTAATTAGTTACCTGGGAGAGACCTGCTTAGCTCTCTCCCTCTGGGCAATTGTGAGCGTTAATAAAGCATCTGACTTGCTGTACCTAAACAAATAGTGAGAACTCTGTTTTTCTCCGACAGGCCCCACACTACAAGAAGGATGTGGAAAAATTGGAAAGAGTCCAGTGGAGAGCAACAAAAATGATTAGGGGTCTGGAGCACATGACTTATGAGGAGAGGCTGAGGGAACTGGGATTGTTTAGTCTCCAGAAGAGAAGAATGAGGGGGGATTTGATAGCAGCCTTCAACTACGTGAAGGGGGGTTCCAAAGAGGATGGAGCTCGGTTGTTCTCAGTGGTGGCAGATGACAGAACAAGGAGCAATGGTCTCAAGTTGCAGTGGGGGAGGTCCAGGTTGGATATTAGGAAACACTATTTCACTAGGAGGGTGGTGAAGCACTGGAATGCGTTAACTAGGGAGGTGGTGGAGTCTCCTTCCTTGGAGGTTTTTAAGGCACGGCTTGACAAAGCCCTGGCTGGGATGATTTAGTTGGGAATTCGTCCTGCTTTGAGGACGGGGTTGGAGTAGATGACATCTTGAGGTCCCTTCCAACCCTGATATTCTATGATTCTATGATTCTATGAAAGTCACAGGGGTCTCTGAGGTTTCCCTGGCCCTAAGCCCCTGTCCTGCCTGGCTGATGTCAGCATCTCTCTCTGAGGTTACCACCTCCCTAACACCTTTGACCAATAGGCTGAGGTCCTGAAAAGGCCTTTGTGATGTCACTGCCACACCCACCCATCCCCGGAAGTGCTAATGTCCTGCTGCTGGCCTGACACTTTGAAGGTTTCAGCTACTCTGTGTGGATCACCCCACTCAATGCGTCTTCATTCTAGGAAGCAAGCCGGCTAGACAGTAAAACATCAGAGGCTGCTCCCAATACTACACTCAGTGTTTCCAAAATTTGTAGACTTTATGGCCAGAAGGGACCTTTAGAGCATCTCATCTAACCCCTTGCATACCATAGGCTTGCTGTATAGTACAATAGTTACTTTTTGGGCACACACATTGCAGAAAGGCATCTAGTCTTCCTTCAATGACATCAAGAGATGGAGAATCCACCACTTTCCCTTTTAGTGAGTGCCAGGGGGCTCCATTTCCCCTTCCACTAGTTCCCCATTTACAGTGAGCCAGAGCAGTACCTGCAGCAGGGAGCGGGAGTTGCTGATGGCCTCAGAGGCACAGCCCCTGCAGTGTCTCAGGAATCTGGCGCAAGTGCCGGATGATGCGGAGCTGGTGCATCACTTTTGGCCGTGACGTCCTCCTGCTGCAAGGGAACGAGAACCTGTCAGAGACTCAAACGCCGCGAGGAATCAGCGGGAATTAAGGGCAGCTGGAACCAGCACTACTTCCACCCATCACCTGCCCACCACTGAGGGATAAATTCACCTCCTGAAACCCAGAATGGAGTCTTCTTGTCCTTTCTAGTAACCTCCAGTGCCAACCCACCACCTTGTAGGGTGAGCTCCTGCTACCTCCCCCTCAGTACCCTTGACAGCTGTTCTACCTCCAAACCACAGCTCAAGTTATCAGAACCCTCTTCTCCACCCCAACCCAGGTTGCGCAGGGAGGCGGCCGTAGCAGGGGGGGCAGGAGGGATTCTGCCAGCAGTGAAGTGGGTTGCGGGGAAGTTGAGATCTTGCCCCAAGTTGTCCCAGACATTAATGCTAAGCCACAGGATGGCAGCATCTAGTGTCAGTGGAGTCCAAGCACTATTTGAACCCGACAGTTTTGGATCAACTTCCCCCAAGGGGAGGTGAAGAGCACCCCCAGCAACACACACACCACTCCTGGAGGTGGGAGGGGAACAAGAGAAAGGACAAAAGAAGTAAGAGATGAAGAGAAAGGAAGGAGGGATGGAGGAAAAGGTAAAACGAAAAGGACAAACCCTAGTGTCCCCAGTGATTCCACGGGACAAAATTCCAGGGAGGGAAGAAAATTCTGCCACCTTAAACTACTGTTTTCCATGCCGAGAATTCACCTGGCACCAGATGGATCAGACTGAGCAGGTTCCAAAACCTCTTGGAGGCTCTTACCTTCTAATTTTCAAGTAAAATCAGTAAAAGGAAAGGAGAAAACTCGAAAGAGGCTCCTGTTCGCACTCACATACGTCAACCCTAACACTCTCTCAGTCCTCAAAAAGAAACCTCGAGAAGGAGACTTGCTGAAGCAAAGCCACAGGGGTCTCTGAGGTTTCCCTGGTCGTAAGCCCCTGTCCTCCCTGGCTGAAGACAGCATCTCTCCCTGAGGTCACCACCTCCCTAACACCTTTGACCAGTACGCTGAGATCCTTGAAAAAGCCTTTGTGATATCACTGCCACACCCAACCAAACCCTAAAGTGCTCATGTCCTGCTGCTGGCCTGACACTTTGAAGGTTTGAGCTACGCTCTGTGGATCACACCACAAAATTCATCTTCATTCTAGGAAGCAAGCTAGCTAGACAGTAAAACATCAGAGGCTGCTCCCAATACTACACTCAGTGTTTCCAAAAGTAGGAGACTTTCTGGCCAGAAGAGACCTTTACAGCATCTCATCTAACCCCCTCCATATCATAGGCTTCAAGTATAGTACAATAGTTACTTTTTGGGCACACACATTCCAGAAAGGCATCTAGTCTTCAATCAATGACATCAAGAGTTGGAGAATCCACCACTTTCCCTTTTAGTGAGTGCCAGGGGGCTCCATTTCCCCTTCCACTAGCTCCCCATTTACAGGGAGACAGAGCAGTACCTGCAGCAGGGAGAGGGAGTTGCTAAGGCCTCAGAGGAACAGCCCCTGCAGTGTCTCAGGCACATGGCGTAAGTGCCGGATGATGCGGAGCTGGTGCATCCCTTTGGCCGTGAGGTCCTCCTCCTGCAAGGGAACGAGAACCTGTCAGAGACTCAAATGCCCCGAGGAATCAGGGGCAATTAAGGACACCTGGAACCAGCAGTATTTACACCCAGCACCTGCCCACCACAGAGGGATGAATTCACCTCCTGAACCCCAGAATGGAGTCGTCTTCTCCTTTCTAGGAATCTCCAGTGCCAACCCCCGTCCTTGTAGGGTGAGCTCCTGCTACCTCCCCATCAGTGCCCTTGACAGCTGTTCCACCTCCAAACCACAGCTCAAGTTATCAGAACCCTCTTCTCCACCCATCCAGGTTGGCCAGGGAGGCGGCTCTAACAGGGGGGGCAGGTGGGATTCTGGCAGCAGTGAAGTGGGTTGCGGGGAGGTTGAGATCTTACCCCAAGTCATCCCAGACACTAATGCTAAACCACACGATGGCAGCATCTAGTGTCAGTGGAGTCCAAGCACTATTTCAACCATACAGTTTTGGATCAACTCCCAACAAGGGGAGGTGAAGAGCACCATCAGCACCACACACACACACACACACACACACACACATATACCACTCCTGGTGGTGGGAGGGGAACAAGAGAAAGGACAAAAGAAGTAAGAGTTGAAGAGAAAGGAAGGAGGGATGGAGGAAAAGGTAAAACGAAAAGGACAAACCCTAATGTCCCCAGTGATTCTACCAGACAAAATTACAGGGAGGGATTAAAATTCTGCCACCTTGAACTAGTGTTTTCCATGCCTAGAATTCAGCTGGCACCAGATGGATCAGACTGAGCAGGTTCCAAAACCTCTTGGAGGCTCTTACTTTCTAAACAGGGATGTCTGTTTTCTAGTAAAATCAGTAAAAGGAAAGGAGACAACTCAAAAGAGGCTCCTGCTCTCACTCAAATACGTGAATCCTAATACTCTCTCAGTCCTCAAGAGAAACCTTGAGAAGGAGACTTGCTGAAGCAAAGCCACAGGGGTCTCTGAGGTTTCCCTGGCCATGCGCCCCTGTCCTGCCTTGCTGATGGCAGCATCTCTCTCTGAGGTTACCACCTCCCTAACACCTTTGACCAATATGCTGAGGTCCTGCAAAAGACCTTTGTGATATCACTGCCACCAATCAAACCCTTAAGTGCTAATGTCCTGCTGCTGGCCTGACACTATGAAGGTTTGAGCTACTCTCTGTGGATCACCCCACTCAATGCGTCTTCATTCTAGGAAGCAAGTGGGCTAGACAGTAAAACATCAGAGGCTGCTCCCAATGCTACACTCAGTGTTTCCAAAATTAGTAGACTTTATGGCCACAAGAGACCTTTAGAGCATCTAATCTAAGCCCCTGCATATCATAGGCTTCCTGTATAGTACAATAGTTACTCTTTGGGCACACACATTCCAGAAAGGCATCTAGTCTTCATTCAAACAACAAAGAGTCTGGTGGCACCTTAAAGACTAACAGATTTATTTGGGCATAAGCTTTCGTGAGTAAAAACCTCACTTCTTCGGATGCAACCGAAGTGAGGTTTTTACTCACGAAAGCTTATGCCCAAATAAATCTGTTAGTCTTTAAGGTGCCACCAGACTCTTTGTTGTTTTTGTAGATACAGACTAACACGGCTACCCCCTGATACTAGTCTTCATTCAATGACATCAAGAGATGGAGAATCCACCACTTTCCCTTTTAGTGAGTGCCAGGGGGTTCCATTTCCCCTTCCACTAGCACCCCATTTACAGTGAGCCAGAGCAGTACCTGCAGCAGGGAGTGGGAGTTGCTGATGTCCACAGAGGCACAGCCCTTGCAGTGTCAACTTCCCACAAGGGGAGGTGAAGAGCACCCCCAGCAACACACACACACACACACACCACTCCTGGTGGTGGGAGGGGAACAAGAGAAAGCAAGGAGGGATGGAGGAAAAGGTAAAAGGAAAAGGACAAACCCTAATGTCCCCAGTGATTCTACAGCACAAAATCCCAGGTGGGCTATAAAATTCTGCCACCTTGAACTAGTGTTTTCCATGCCTAGAATTCAGCTGGCACCAGATGGATCAGACTGCAGACTGAGCAGGTTAAAAACCTCTCCAAGGTTCTTACCTTCTCAACAGGCACGTCTGTTTTCTAGTAAAATCAATAAAAGGAGAAACTCGAAAGAGGTTCCTCCTCGCACTCACATACTTGAACCCTAATACTCTCTGAGTCCTAAAAAGGGAGACCTCGAGAAGGAGACTTGCTAAAGCAAAGCCAAAGGGGTCTCTGAGGTTTCCCTGGCCCTGCGCTCCTGTCCTGCCTGGCTGATGTCAGCATCTCTCTCTCAGGTAACCACCTCCCTAACACCTTTGACCCATAGGCTGAGGTCCAGGATAAGGCCTTTGTGATATCACTGCCACACCCAACCAAACCCTAAAGTGCTAATGTCCTGCTACTGGCCTGACACTTTGAAGGTTTGAGCTACTCTCTGTGGATCACCCCACTCAATGCATCCTCATTCTAGGAAGCAAGCGGGCTAGACAGTAAAACATCAGAGGCTGCTCCCAATGCTACACTCAGTGTTTCCAAAATTTGTAGACTTTATGGTCAGAAGAGACCTTTAGAGCATCTCATCTAACCCGCTGCATATCATAGGCTTACTGTATAGTACAATAGTTACTCTTTGGGCACACACATTCCAGAAAGGTATCTAGTCTTCATTCAATGACATCAAGAGATGGAGAATCCACCACTTTCCCTTTTAGTGAGTGCCAGGGGGCTCCATTTCCCCTTCCACTAGCTCCCCATTTACAGGGAGACAGAGCAGTACCTGCAGCAGGGAGAGGGAGTTGCTAAGGCCTCAGAGGAACAGCCCCTGCAGTGTCTCAGGCACATGGCGTAAGTGCCGGATGATGCGGAGCTGGTGCATCCCTTTGGCCGTGAGGTCCTCCTCCTGCAAGGGAACGAGAACCTGTCAGAGACTCAAATGCCCCGAGGAATCAGGGGCAATTAAGGACACCTGGAACCAGCAGTATTTACACCCAGCACCTGCCCACCACAGAGGGATGAATTCACCTCCTGAACCCCAGAATGGAGTCGTCTTCTCCTTTCTAGGAATCTCCAGTGCCAACCCCCGTCCTTGTAGGGTGAGCTCCTGCTACCTCCCCATCAGTGCCCTTGACAGCTGTTCCACCTCCAAACCACAGCTCAAGTTATCAGAACCCTCTTCTCCACCCATCCAGGTTGGCCAGGGAGGCGGCTCTAACAGGGGGGGCAGGTGGGATTCTGGCAGCAGTGAAGTGGGTTGCGGGGAGGTTGAGATCTTGCCCCAAGTCATCCCAGACACTAATGCTAAACCACACGATGGCAGCATCTAGTGTCAGTGGAGTCCAAGCACTATTTCAACCATACAGTTTTGGATCAACTCCCAACAAGGGGAGGTGAAGAGCACCATCAGCACCACACACACACACACACACACACACACACATATACCACTCCTGGTGGTGGGAGGGGAACAAGAGAAAGGACAAAAGAAGTAAGAGTTGAAGAGAAAGGAAGGAGGGATGGAGGAAAAGGTAAAACGAAAAGGACAAACCCTAATGTCCCCAGTGATTCTACCAGACAAAATTACAGGGAGGGATTAAAATTCTGCCACCTTGAACTAGTGTTTTCCATGCCTAGAATTCAGCTGGCACCAGATGGATCAGACTGAGCAGGTTCCAAAACCTCTTGGAGGCTCTTACTTTCTAAACAGGGATGTCTGTTTTCTAGTAAAATCAGTAAAAGGAAAGGAGACAACTCGAAAGAGGCTCCTGCTCTCACTCAAATACGTGAATCCTAATACTCTCTCAGTCCTCAAGAGAAACCTTGAGAAGGAGACTTGCTGAAGCAAAGCCACAGGGGTCTCTGAGGTTTCCCTGGCCATGCGCCCCTGTCCTGCCTTGCTGATGGCAGCATCTCTCTCTGAGGTTACCACCTCCCTAACACCTTTGACCAATATGCTGAGGTCCTGCAAAAGACCTTTGTGATATCACTGCCACCAATCAAACCCTTAAGTGCTAATGTCCTGCTGCTGGCCTGACACTATGAAGGTTTGAGCTACTCTCTGTGGATCACCCCACTCAATGCGTCTTCATTCTAGGAAGCAAGTGGGCTAGACAGTAAAACATCAGAGGCTGCTCCCAATGCTACACTCAGTGTTTCCAAAATTAGTAGACTTTATGGCCACAAGAGACCTTTAGAGCATCTAATCTAAGCCCCTGCATATCATAGGCTTCCTGTATAGTACAATAGTTACTCTTTGGGCACACACATTCCAGAAAGGCATCTAGTCTTCATTCAAACAACAAAGAGTCTGGTGGCACCTTAAAGACTAACAGATTTATTTGGGCATAAGCTTTCGTGAGTAAAAACCTCACTTCTTCGGATGCAACCGAAGTGAGGTTTTTACTCACGAAAGCTTATGCCCAAATAAATCTGTTAGTCTTTAAGGTGCCACCAGACTCTTTGTTGTTTTTGTAGATACAGACTAACACGGCTACCCCCTGATACTAGTCTTCATTCAATGACATCAAGAGATGGAGAATCCACCACTTTCCCTTTTAGTGAGTGCCAGGGGGTTCCATTTCCCCTTCCACTAGCACCCCATTTACAGTGAGCCAGAGCAGTACCTGCAGCAGGGAGTGGGAGTTGCTGATGTCCACAGAGGCACAGCCCTTGCAGTGTCAACTTCCCACAAGGGGAGGTGAAGAGCACCCCCAGCAACACACACACAAACACACACACACACACACACACACACACACACACACACATATACCACTCCTGGTGGTGGGAGGGGAACAAGAGAAAGGACAAAAGAAGTAAGAGTTGAAGAGAAAGGAAGGAGGGATGGAGGAAAAGGTAAAACGAAAAGGACAAACCCTAATGTCCCCAGTGATTCTACGGGACAAAATCCCAGGGAGGGAATAAAATTCTGCCATCTTAAACTACTGTTTTCCATGCCTAGAATTCAGCTGGCACCAGATGGATCAGACTGAGCAGGTTCCAAAACCTCTTGGAGGCTCTTACCTTCTAAATAGGGACGTCTGTTTCCTAGTAAAATCCGTCAAAAGGAAAGGAGAAAACTCGAAAGAGGCTCCTGCTCACACTCACATACGTCAACCCTAACACTCTCTCAGTCCTCAAATAGAGACCTCGAGAAGGAGACTTGCTGAAGGAAAGCCACAGGGGTCTCTGAGGTTTCCCTGGCCCTGTGCTCCTGTCCTGCCAGGCTGATGTCAGCATCTCTCTCGGAGGTCACCACCTCCCTAACACCTTTGACCAATAGGCTGACGTCCTGCAAAAGGCCTTTGTGCTATCACTGCCACACCCACCCTTCCCCGGAAGTGCTAATGTCCTGTTGCTGGGCTGACACTTTGAAGATTTCAGCTACTCTCTGTGGATCACCCCACTCAATGCCTGTTCATTCTAGGAAGCAAGCCGGCTAGACGGTAAAACATCAGAGGCTGCTCCCAATGCTCCCCAGAATGGAGTCTTCTTGTCCTTTCTAGTAACCTCCAGTGCCAACCCCCCTCCTTGAAGGATGAGCTCCTGCTATCTCCCCCTCAGTGCCCTTGACAGCTGTTCCACCTCCAAACCACAGCTCAAGTTATTAGTACCTTTGGACACAGACTGGCTAACCTAGTGAGGAGGGCTTTAAACTAGGTTCGACGGGGACAGGTGAGCAAAGCCCACAGGTAAGTGGGGAACATGGAGACCGGGGAGATGGGTCAAAAACGAGAGGGAGTGTGGGCTATATTGTCAGAGGGAAAGGAGGGTCAGGACAAAACTGGGAGGAAAGATCAAACCAGTATCTTAGATGCCTATATACAAATGCGAGAAGTATGGGGAATAAGCAGGAAGAACTGGAAGTGCTAATAAATAAATACAACTATGACATTGTTGGCATCACTGAAACTTGGTGGGATAATACACATGATTGGAATGTTGGTGTGGATGGGTACAGCTTGCCCAGGAAGGATAGACAGGGGAAAAAGGGAGGAGGTGTTGCCTTGTATATTAAAAATGTACACACTTGGACTGAGGTAGAGATGGACATAGGAGACGGAAGTGTTGAGAGTCTCTGGGTTAGGCTAAAAGGGGTAAAAAACAAGGGAGATGTCATGCTAGGAGTCTACTACAGGCCACCTAACCAGGTGGAAGAGGTGGATGAGGCTTTTTTTAAGCAACTAACAAAATCATCCAAAGCCCAAGATTTGGTGATGATGGGGGACTTCAACTATCCGGCTATATGTTGGGAAAATAACACAGCGGGGCACAGACTATCCAACAAATTCCTGGACTGCATTGGAGACAACTTTTTATTTCAGAAGGTTGAAAAAGCTACTGGGGGGAAGCTGTTCTCGACTTGATTTTAACAAATAGGGAGGAACTCGTTGAGAATTTGAAAGTAGAAGGCAGCCTGGGTGAAAGTGATCATGAAATCATAGAGTTTGCAATTCTAAGGAAGGGTAGAAGGGAGAACAGCAAAATAGAGACAATGGATTTCAGGAAGGCAGATTTTGGTAAGCTCAGAGAGCTGATAGGTAAGGTCCCATGGGAATCAAGACTGAGGGGAAAAACAACTGAGGAGAGTTGGCAGTTTTTCAAAGGGACACTATTAAGGGCCCAAAAGCAAGCTATTCCGCTGGTTAGGAAAGATAGAAAATGTGGCAAAAGACCACCTTGGCTTAACCATGAGATCTTGCAAGCTAAATATGAGTCAACAGTGTGATGCTGTTGCAAAAAAAGCAAACCTGATTCTGGGATGTATTAACAGGTGTGTTGTGAGCAAGACACGAGAAGTCATTCTTCCGCTCTACTCTGCTCTGGTTAGGCCTCAGCTGCAGTATTGTGTCCAGTTCTGGGCACCGCATTTTAAAAAAGATGTGGAGAAACTGGAAAGGGTCCAGAGAAGAGCAACAAGAATGATTAAAGGTCTTGAGAACATGACCTATGAAGGAAGGCTGAAAGAATTGGCTTTGTTTAGTTTGGAAAAGAGAAGACTGAGAGGAGACATGATAGCAGTTTTCAGGTATTTAAAAGGGTGTCATAAGGAGGAGGGAGAAAACTTGTTCACCTTAGCCTCTAAGGATAGAACCAGAAGCAATGGGTTTAAAGTGCAGCAAGGGAGGTCTAGGTTGGACATTAGGAAAAAGTTCCTAACTGTCAGGGTGGTTAAACACTGGAATAAATTGCCGAGGGAGGTTGTGGAATCTCCATCTCTTGAGATATTTAAGAGTAGGTTAGATAAATGTATATCAGGGATGGTATTTGGTCTCATAGACTCATAGACTTTAAGGTCAGAAGGGACCATTATGATCATCTGGTCTGACCCCCTGCATGCTGCAGGCCACAAGACCCTTCCCTGGACTGTGCCGTTGAAGTCCCCAATCCTGTGTTTTAGTGACTTCAATCGGCAGGGACCCTCCTGCTAGTGATCCCTGCCCCATGCTGCGGAGGAAGGCGAAAAACCTCCAGAGGCTCAGCCAATCTACCCTGGAGGAAAATTCCTTCCCGACCCCAAATATGGCGATCAGTAATACCCCGAGCATGTAGGCAAGAGTCTCTAGCCTGACCCTTGTTTGCCATTATGCTATTTCAAGCCTGAACTTCCCCACGGCCAGTTTATATCCATTGGTTCTCGTGTCCACATTAGTACTCAGCTGAAATAATTCCTCTCCCTCCCTTGTATTTATCCCTCTGATATATTTAAAGATAGCAATCATATCCCCCCTCAGCCTTCGTTTTGTCAGACTAAACAACCCGAGCTCCTCTAATCTCTTTTCATACGACAGGTTTTCCATTCCTCTGATTATCCTAGTCGCCCTTCTCTGCACCCGTTCCAATTTGAGTTCATCTTTTTTAAACATGGGAGACCAGAACTACACACAGTACTCCAAATGAGGTCTCACCAGCGCCGTATACAACGGAAGCAGGACCTCCTTATCCCTACTAGATATACCTCGCCTAATACATCCCAAGACCGCATTGGCTTTTTTCACAGCCACGTCACATTGTCGACTCATAGTCATCCTGCGGTCTACAAGGACCCCTAGGTCCTTCTCCTCTTCCGTTACTTCTAACCAATGCGTCCCCATCTTGTAACTAAAATTGTTATTAGTCATCCCCAAGTGCATCACCTTACACTTTTCACTATTAAATTTCATCTTATTTCTGACACTCCAATTCACAAGCTCATTCAAGTCTCCCTGCAGAATATCCCTATCCTCCTCCGAATTTGCAACTCCTCCCACCTTCGTATCATCCGCAAACTTTATCAGCCCACTCTTGCAATCGGTTCCGAGGTCAGTTATAAATAGATTAAATAAAATGGGTCCCAAAACCGAACCTTGAGGCACTCCACTAGTAACCTCCCTCCAACCCGACAGTTCACCCTTTAATACGACCCGCTGCATTCTCCCCATTAACCAATTCTTTATCCACCTCTGGATTTTCATATCGATCCCCATGTTTTCCAGATTAACCAATAATTCCTCATGGGGTACAGTATCAAACGCTTTACTGAAATCCAGGTATATTAGGTCCACCGCATTTCCCTTATCTAATAAGTCCGTTACATGGTCCTGCCATGCGGGCAGGGGACTGGACTCGATGACCTCTCGAGGTCCCTTCCAGTCCTAGAATCTATGAACGTATGAAAAAAACACTGTTCTCCACCCCCACCCAGGTTGGCCAGGGAGGCGGCTCTAGCAGGGGGGGCAGGAGGGATTCTGGCAGCAGTGAAGTGGGTTGCGGGGAAGTTGAGATCTTGACCCAAGTCATCCCAGACACTAATGCTAAGCCACAGGATGGCAGCATCTAGTGTCAGTGGAGTCCAAACACTATTTCAACCCCACAGTTTTCGATGAACTTCCCACAAGGAGAGGTGATGAGCACCCCCAGCAACACACACACACACACACACAGACACCACTCCTGGTGGTGGGAGGGGAACAGGAGAAAGGACAAAAGAAGTAAGAGATGAAGAGAAAGGAAGGAGGGATGGAGGAAAAGGTAAAACAAAAAGGACAAACCCTAATGTCCCCAGTGATTCTACGGCACAAAATCCAAGGGATGGAATAAAATTCTGCCATCTTAAACTACTGTTTTCCATGCCTAGAATTCAGCTGGCACCACGTGGATCAGACTGAGCAGCTGCCAAAACCTCTTGGAGGCTCTTACCTTCTAAACAGGGACATCTGTTTTCTAGTAAAATCAGTAAAAGGAAAGGAGAAAACTCGAAAGAGGCTCCTGCACGCACTCACGTACGTGAACCCTAATACTCTCTCAGTCCTCAAAGAAAGACCCCGAGAAGGAGACTTGCTGAAGCAAAGCCACAGGGTCTCTGAGGTTTCCCTGGCCCTGTGCTCCTGTCCTGCCAGGCTGATGTCAGCATCTCTCGCTGAGGTCACCACCTCCCTAACACATTTGACCAATAAGCTGACATCCTGCAAAAGGCCTTTGTGATGTCACTGCCACACCCAACCAAACCCTCAAGTGCTAATGTCCTGCTGCTGGCCTGACACTTTGAAGCTTTGAGGTTGTCATAACTATAAAGGGAAGGGTAACAGCTGTCCTGTGTACAGTACTATAAAATCCTCCTGGCCAGAGACTCCAAAATCCTTTTCCCTCTAAAGGGTTAAGAAGCTCAGGTAACCTGGCTGGCATCTGACCTAAAGGACCAATAAGGGGACAAGATACTTTCAAATCTTGGGGAGGGGAAGGCTTTTGTTTGTGTTCTTTGTTTGTGTGGGTGTTCGCCCTCGGGACTGAGAGGGACCAGACATCAATCCAGGTTCTCCACATCTTTCTAAACAAGTCTCTCCTATTTCAAACAAGGCGTGTTAGTTTTCCTTTGTTTTCTCAACTTGTAAATGTACCTTTTACTAGAGTGTTTATCTTTGTTTGCTGTACTTTGAACCTAAGACTAGAGGGGAGTCCTCTGAGCTCTTTAAGTTTGATTACCCTGTAAGGTTAATTTCCATACTGATTTTACAGAGATGATTTTTACCTTTTTTTTTAATTAAAAGCCTTATTTTTAAGAACCTGATTGATTTTTCCTTGTTTTAAGATCCAAGGAGTTTGGATCTTGATTCACCAGGAGTTGGTGGGAGGAAGGAGGGGAATGGTTAATTTCTCCTTCTTTTAGATCCAAGGGGGTTGGATCTGTATTCACCAGAAGTTGGTGGGAGGAAGGAGGGGGGATGGTTTAATTCTCCTTGTTTTAAGATCCAAGGGGCTTGGATCTGTATTCACCAGGGAATTGGTGAAAGGTTTCTCAAGGCTACCCAGGGGAGGAAATTAGCCTTGGGATGGTGGTTAAGCTTAGAAGTTTTCATGCAGGCCCCTACATTTGTACCCTAAACTTCAAAGTGGGGATACAGCCTTGACACAGGTACTCTCTGTGGATCACCCCACTCAATGCGTCTTCATTATAGGAAGCAAGCCGGCTAGACAGTAAAACATCAGAGGCTGCTCCCAATACTACACTCAGTGTTTCCAAAAGTAGGAGACTTTCTGGCCAGAAGAGACCTTTACAGCATCTCATCTAACCCCCTCCATATCATAGGCTTCCAGTATAGTACAGTAGTTACTTTTTGGGCACACACATTCCAGAAAGGCATCTAGTCTTCAATCAATGACATCAAGAGTTGGAGAATCCACCACTTTCCCTTTTAGTGAGTGCCAGGGGGCTCCATTTCCCCTTCCACTAGCACCCCATTTACAGTGAGCCAGAGCAGCACCTGCAGCAGGGAGTGGGAGTTGCTGATGTCCACAGAGGCACAGCCCTTGCAGTGTCAACTTCCCACAAGGGGAGGTGAAGAGCACCCCCAGCAACACACACACACACACACACCACTCCTGGTGGTGGGAGGGGAACAAGAGAAAGCAAGGAGGGAGGGATAGCTCAGTGGTTTGAGCACTGGCCTGCTAAACCCAGGGTTGAGAGTTCAATCCTTGAGGGGGCCACTTAGGACCAAGTACTGATTTTTGCGGGGGGAGGGATAGCTCAGTGGTTTGAGCATTGGCCTGCTAAACCCAGGGTTGTGAGTTCAATCCTTGAGGGGGCCACTTGGGGATCTGGGGCAAAATCAGTACTTGGTCCTGCTAGTGAAGGCAGGGGGCTTGACTTGATGACCTTTCAAGGTCCCTTCCAGTTCTAGGAGATGGGATATCTCCATTAATTTATAATTTAATTTGAGATGGGATGGAGGAAAAGGTAAAAGGAAAAGGACAAACCCTAATGTCCCCAGTGATTCTACAGCACAAAATCCCAGGTGGGCTATAAAATTCTGCCACCTTGAACTAGTGTTTTCCATGCCTAGAATTCAGCTGGCACCAGATGGATCAGACTGCAGACTGAGCAGGTTAAAAACCTCTCCAAGGTTCTTACCTTCTCAACAGGCACGTCTGTTTTCTAGTAAAATCAATAAAAGGAGAAACTCGAAAGAGGTTCCTCCTCGCACTCACATACTTGAACCCTAATACTCTCTGAGTCCTAAAAAGGGAGACCTCGAGAAGGAGACTTGCTAAAGCAAAGCCAAAGGGGTCTCTGAGGTTTCCCTGGCCCTGCGCTCCTGTCCTGCCTGGCTGATGTCAGCATCTCTCTCTCAGGTAACCACCTCCCTAACACCTTTGACCCATAGGCTGAGGTCCAGGATAAGGCCTTTGTGATATCACTGCCACACCCAACCAAACCCTAAAGTGCTAATGTCCTGCTACTGGCCTGACACTTTGAAGGTTTGAGCTACTCTCTGTGGATCACCCCACTCAATGCATCCTCATTCTAGGAAGCAAGCGGGCTAGACAGTAAAACATCAGAGGCTGCTCCCAATGCTACACTCAGTGTTTCCAAAATTTGTAGACTTTATTGTCAGAAGAGACCTTTAGAGCATCTCATCTAACCCGCTGCATATCATAGGCTTACTGTATAGTACAATAGTTACTCTTTGGGCACACACATTCCAGAAAGGTATCTAGTCTTCATTCAATGACATCAAGAGATGGAGAATCCACCACTTTCCCTTTTAGTGAGGGCCAGGGGGCTCCATTTCCCCTTCCACTAGCTCCCCATTTACAGTGAGCAAGAGCAGTACCTGCAGCAGGGAGCGGGAGTTGCTGAAGGCCTCAGAGGAACAGCCCCTGCAGTGTCTCAGGCATCTGGCGCAAGTGCCGGATGATGCGGAGCTGGTGCATCACTTTGGCCGTGACGTCCTCCTGCTGCAAGGGAACGAGAACCTGTCAGAGACTCAAAGGTCCCGAGGAATCAGGGGGAATTAAGGGCACCTGGAACCAGCAGTATTTCCACCCACCACCTGCCCACCGCTGAGGGATGAATTCACCTCCTGAACCCCAGAATGGAGTCTTCTTGTCCTTTCTAGTATCCTCCAGTGCCAACCCCCCTCCTTGTAGGATTACCTCCTGCTACCTCCCCCTCAGTGTTCTTCACAGCTGTTCCACCTCCAAACCAAACCTCAAGTTATCAGAACCCTCTTCTGCACCCCCAACCAGGTTGGGCATCGAGGCGGCTCTAGCGGGGGGGCAGGAGGGATTCTGCCAGAAGTGAAGTGGGTTGAGGGGAGGTTGAGATCTTGCCCCAAGTCATCCCAGACACTAATGCTAAGCCACAGGATGGCAGCATCTAGTGTCAGTGGAGTCCAAGCACTATTTCAACCATACAGTTTTGGATGAACTCCCCACAAGGGGAGGTGAAGAGCACCCCCAGCAACACACACACAAACACACACACACACACACACACACACACACACCACTCCTGGTGGTGAAAGGGGAACAGGAGAAAGGACAAAAGAAGTAAGAGATGAAGAGAAAGGAAGGAGGGATGGAGGAAAAGGTAAAACGAAAAGGACAAACCCTAATGTCCCCAGTGATTCTACGGGACAAAATCCCAGGGAGGGAATAAAATTCTGCCATCTTAAACTACTGTTTTCCATGCCTAGAATTCAGCTGGCACCAGATGGATCAGACTGAGCAGGTTCCAAAACCTCTTGGAGGCTCTTACCTTCTAAATAGGGACGTCTGTTTCCTAGTAAAATCCGTCAAAAGGAAAGGAGAAAACTCGAAAGAGGCTCCTGCTCACACTCACATACGTCAACCCTAACACTCTCTCAGTCCTCAAATAGAGACCTCGAGAAGGAGACTTGCTGAAGCAAAGCCACAGGGGTCTCTGAGGTTTCCCTGGCCCTGTGCTCCTGTCCTGCCAGGCTGATGTCAGCATCTCTCTCGGAGGTCACCACCTCCCTAACACCTTTGACCAATAGGCTGACGTCCTGCAAAAGGCCTTTGTGCTATCACTGCCACACCCACCCTTCCCCGGAAGTGCTAATGTCCTGTTGCTGGGCTGACACTTTGAAGATTTCAGCTACTCTCTGTGGATCACCCCACTCAATGCCTGTTCATTCTAGGAAGCAAGCCGGCTAGACGGTAAAACATCAGAGGCTGCTCCCAATACTACACTCAGTGTTTCCAAAATTTGTAGACTTTATGGCCACAAGAGACCTTTAGAGCATCTCATCTAAGCCCCTACATATCATAGGCCTCCTGTATAGTACAATAGTTACTTTTTGGGCACACACATTCCAGAAAGGCATCTAGTCTTCATTCAATGACATCAAGAGATGGAGAATCCACCACTTTCCCTTTTAGTGAGTGCCAGGGGGCTCCATTTCCCCTTCCACTAGCTCCCCATTTACAGGGAGACAGAGCAGTACCTGCAGCAGGGAGCGGGAGTTGCTGAAGGCCTCAGAGGCGCAGCCCCTGCAGTGTCCCAGGCACCTGGCGCAAGTGGCGGATGATGCGGGTGCATCACTTTGGCCGTGACGTCCTCCTCCTGCAAGGGAACGAGAACCTGTCAGAGACTCAAACGCCCCGAGGAATCAGGGGGAATTAAGGGCACCTGGAACCAGCAGTATTTAAACTGACTACCTGCCCACCACTGAGGGATGAATTCACCTCCTGAACCCCAGAATGGAGTCTTCTTGTCCTTTCTAGTAACCTCCAGTGCCCACCCACCACCTTGTAGGGTGAGCTCCTGCTACCTCCCCCTCAGTACCCTTGACAGCTGTTCTACCTCCAAACCACAGCTCAAGTTATCAGAACCCTCTTCTCCACCCCAACCCAGGTTGCGCAGGGAGGCGGCCCTAGCAGGGGAGGCAGGAGGGATTCTGCCAGCAGTGAAGTGGGTTGCGGGGAAGTTGAGATCTTGCCCCAAGTTGTCCCAGACACTAATGCTAAGCCACAGGATGGCAGCATCTAGTGTCAGTGGAGTCCAAGCACTATTTGAACCCGACAGTTTTGGATCAACTTCCCACAAGGGGAGGTGAAGAGCACCCCCAGCAACACACACACCACTCCTGGAGGTGGGAGGGGAACAAGAGAAAGGACAAAAGAAGTAAGAGATGAAGAGAAAGGAAGGAGGGATGGAGGAAAAGGTAAAACGAAAAGGACAAACCCTAGTGTCCCCAGTGATTCCACGGGACAAAATTCCAGGGAGGGAAGAAAATTCTGCCACCTTAAACTACTGTTTTCCATGCCGAGAATTCAGCTGGCACCAGATGGATCAGACTGAGCAGGTTCCAAAACCTCTTGGAGGCTCTTACCTTCTAATTTTCAAGTAAAATCAGTAAAAGGAAAGGAGAAAACTCGAAAGAGGCTCCTGCTCGCACTCACATACGTCAACCCTAACACTCTCTCAGTCCTCAAAAAGAAACCTCGAGAAGGAGACTTGCTGAAGCAAAGCCACAGGGGTCTCTGAGGTTTCCCTGGTCGTAAGCCCCTGTCCTCCCTGGCTGAAGACAGCATCTCTCTCTGAGGTCACCAACTCCCTAACACCTTTGACCAGTACGCTGAGGTCCTTGAAAAAGCCTTTGTGATATCACTGCCACACCCAACCAAACCCTAAAGTGCTCATGTCCTGCTGCTGGCCTGACACTTTGAAGGTTTGAGCTACGCTCTGTGGATCACACCACAAAATTCGTCTTCATTCTAGGAAGCAAGCTAGCTAGACAGTAAAACATCAGAGGCTGCACCCAATACTACACTCAGTGTTTCCAAAAATAGGAGACTTTCTGGCCAGAAGAGACCTTTACAGCATCTCATCTAACCCCCTCCATATCATAGGCTTCCAGTATAGTACAATAGTTACTTTTTGGGCACACACATTCCAGAAAGGCATCTAGTCTTCAATCAATGACATCAAGAGATGGAGAATCCACCACTTTCCCTTTTAGTGAGTGCCAGGGGGCTCCATTTCCCCTTCCACTAGCTCCCCATTTACAGTGAGACAGAGCAGTACCTGCAGCCAGGAGAGGGAGTTGCTAAGGCCTCAGAGGAACAGCCCCTGCAGTGTCTCAGGCACATGGCGTAAGTGCCGGATGATGCAGAGCTGGTGCATCCCTTTGGCCGTGACGTCCTCCTGCTGCAAGGGAACGAGAACCTGTCAGAGACTCAAACGCCCCAAGGAATCAGGGGGAATTAAGGGAACCTGGAACCAGCAGTATTTCCACCCAGCACCTGCCCATCAATGAGAGATGAATTCACCTCCTGAACCCCAAAATGGAGTCTTCTTGTCCTTTCTAGAAACCTCCAGAGCCAACCCCCCCTCCTTGTAGGGTGAGCTCCTGCTACCTCCTGCTCAGTGCCCTTCACAGATATTCCACCTCCAAACCACAGCTCAAGTCATCAGAACCCTCTTCTCCACCCCGACACAGGTTGGGCTGGGAGGCGGCTCTAACAGGGTGTGCAGGAGGGATTCTGACAGCAGTGAAGTGGGTTGCAGGGAGGTTGAGATCTTGACCCAAGTCATCCCAGACACTAATGCTAAGTCACACAATGGCAGCATCTACTGTCAGTGGGGTCCAAGCACTATTTCAACCCCACAGTTTTGGATCAACTCCCCACAAGGGGAGGAGAAGAGAACCATCAGCACCACACACACACACACACACACACACCACTCCTGGTGGTGTGAGGGGAACAAGAGAAAGGACAAAAGAAGTAAGAGATGAAGAGAAAGGAAGGAGGGATGGAGGAAAAGGTAAAAGGAAAAGGACAAACCCTAATGTCCCCATGTCCGACAGCAGGAATGGTAACATACATAAGCCAGTATGTGAACACTTCAATCTCCCTGGTCATTCTATTACAGATTTAAAAGTCACTATCATTGAACAAAAAAACTTCAGAAACAGACTTCAAAGAGAAACAGCAGAACTAAAATTCATTTGCAAATTCAAAACCATTAATCTGGGCTTGAATAGGGACTGGGAGTGGCTGGCTCACTACAGAAGCAGCTTTTCCTCTCCTGGAATTGACACCTCCTCATCTATTATTTGGAGTGGACTACATCCACCCTGATTTTTGAATTGGCCCTGTCAACACTGGTTCTCCACTTGTGAAGTAACTCCCTGCTCTCCATGTGTCAGTATATAATGCCTGCATCTGTAACTTTCACTCTATGCATCCGAAGAAGTGAGGCTTTTACTCATGAAAGCTTATGCCCAAATCAATCTGTTAGTCTTTAAGGTGCCACCAGACTCCTTGTTGTTTTCCTAATATCCCCAGTCATTCTACGGGACAAAATCCCAGGGAGGGAATAAAATTCTGCCACCTTAAACTAGTGTTTTCCATGCCTAGAATTCAGATGGCACCAGGTGGATCAGACTCAACAGGTTACAAACCTCTCCGAGGCACTTACTTTCTCAACAGGGACTTCTGTTTTCTAGTAAAATGGGTAAAAGGAAAGGAGAAAAGTCGAAAGAGGCTCCTGCTCACACTCACATATGTGAACCCTAATACTCTCTCAGTTCTCAAAGAGAGCTCGAGAAGGAGACTTGCTGAAGCAAAGCCACAGGGGTCTCTGAGGTTTCCCTGGCCCTGCGCCCCTGTTTTGCCTGGCTGATGTCAGCATCTCTCTCTGAGGTCACCACCTCCCTAACAACTTTGACCAATAGGCTGAGCTCCTGCAAAAGGCCTTTGTGATGTCACTGCCACACCCACCCATCCCCTGAAGTGCTAATATCCTGCTGCTGGCCTGACACTTTGAAGGTTTGAGCTACTCTCTGTGGATCACCCCACTCAATGCGTCTTCATTCTAGGAAGCAAGCCGGTTAGACAGTAAAACATTAGAGGCTGCTCCCAATGCTACACTCAGTGTTTCCAAAATTAATACACTTTATGGCCAGAAGAGACCTTTAGAGCATCTCATCTAACCCCCTGCATATCATAGGCTTCCTCTATAGGACAATAGTTACTTTTTGGGCACAAACATTCCAGAAAGGCATCTAGTTTCATTCAATGACTTCAAGAGATGGAGAATCCACCACTTTCCCTTTCACTGAGTGCCAGGGGGCTCCATTTCCCCTTCCACTAGCTCCCCATTTACAGTGAGCCAGAGCAGTACCTGCAACAGGGAGCGGGAGTTGCTGAAGGCCTCAGAGGCACAACCCCTGCAGTGTCTCTGGCACCTGGCGCAAGTGATGGATGATGCGGAGCTGGTGCCTCACTTTGGCTGTGACGCCCTCCTGCTGCAAGGGAATGAGAACCTGTCAGAGACTCAAACGCCCCGAGGAATCAGGGGGAATTAAGGGCACCTGGAACCAGCAGTATTTCCACTCAGCACCTACCCAACACTGAGGGATAAATTCACCTCCTGAAACCCAGAATGGAGTCTTCTTGTCCTTTCTAGTAACCTCCAGTGCCAATCCCCCTCCTTCTAGGGTGAGCTCCTGCTACCTCCCCCTCAGTGTCCTTGACAGCTGTTCCACCTCCAAACCACAGCTCAAGTTATCAGAACCCTCTTCTGCACCCCCACCAAGGTTGGGCTGGGAGGCGGGTCTAGCAGTGGGGGCAGGAGGGATTCTGGCAGCAGTGAAGTGGGTTGCGGGGAGGTTGAGATCTTGCCCAAGTCATCCGAGACACTAACGCTAAGCCACAGGATGGCAGCATCTAGTGTCTGTGGAGTCCAAGCACTATTTCAACCCCACAGTTTTGGATGAACTTCCCACAAGAGGAGGTGAAGATCACCCCCAGCAACACAAACACACACACACACACACACACACACACACACACACACACACACCACTCCTGGTGGTGGGAGGAGAACAGGAGAAAGGACAAAAGAAGTAAGAGATGAAGAGAAAGGAAGGAGGGATCGTGGAAAAGGTAAAACGAAAAGGACAAACCCTAATGTCCCCAGTGATTCCACGGGACAAAATCCCGTGTGGACTACAAAATTCTGTCACCTTGAACTAGTGTTTTCCATGCCTAGAATTCAACGGGCACCAGGTGGATCAGACTGAGCAGGTTCAAAAACCTCTTGGAGGCTCTTACCTTCTAAACAGGGACGTCTGTTTTCTAGTAAAATCAGTAAAAGGGAAGGAGAAAACTCGAAAGAGGCTCCTGCTCTCACTCACATACGTGAACCCTAATACTCTCTCAGTCCTCAAAGAGAGACCTCGAGAAGGAGACTTGCTAAAGCAAAGCCACAGGGGTCTCTGAGGTTTCCCTGGCCCTGCGCCCCTGACTGATGTCAGCATCTCTCTCTGAGGTCACCACCTCCCTAACACCTTTGACCAATACGCTGAGATACTGCATGTAGCGGGGCGGCCTGGCTCCCAGGCGCCCCAGGAAGTCAAGGCCACCGCGGCCTGTCCCCACCCCCCGGAAGTCAAGGGGCGGGACAGGAAGTATAAAGGCCAAGCCACAGCGCTCAGTAGCTGGCCGGCAGCGGGAGAGGACAGACGCTGGTGCCCGAGCTCCCGCGGACCTGAGCCTGCCGAGAGCCCGGTATCCTGAGGAACGGTCTGAGCTTCCCCCGCCAAGGGCCCAGAGGGAGTGACAGACCTACCTGCTGCTCGGGGCCCGGAGGAGCCCATGATCTGCGACCCAGCAGACGGAACTCAGGAGGAACAGGTACCCATGGAGGAGGAGATGGGAAGTGGCCCGGGGATAGCAGACCCCGAACCCATGTCAGTGTGTTGCGGTCAGGATCCCCACTGACTGCGCGGCAGACGGACTGCTGCGGATAGGGCCCCGGGCTGGAACACAGTGGAGTGGGTGGGCCTGTGTTCCCCCCTGCCACCCCGTGCTGGGTGGCAGTCTCTCCTCCTCCTTGTCCAAGGGGCCTGGGCCTCTGACTGACGATTGGTTTGCTGCCCTGCCCTGACCTAGGGCCTGGGCTAAACCAAACTGACCCAGCTCCTGCTACAAGGCCTGGGCCGCTGACTGACTACTGGTTTGTTCCCCACCCTGACCCAGGGCCGGAGCTGTTGATTGTGTGCTCAGTCCCTGCATAAGGGCCTGAGCTCTGAACTGTTGATTGTGTGCTCAGTCCCTGCACAAAGGCCTGAGCGCCGAACTGCTAATTGTGTGCTCAGCCCCTACCCAAAGGTCTGGGCCCTAACTGTTATTCGCTTTGTAGCGGGGCGGCCTGGCTCCCAGGTACCCCAGGAAGGGACGAGCCCCACCCCGGAACTACTACACTGCAAAAGGCCTTTGTGATGTCACTGCCACACCCACCCATCCCCTGAAGTGCTAATGTCCTGCTGCTGCCCTGACACTTTGAAGGTTTCAGCTACTCTCTGTGGATCACCCCACTCGATGCGTCTTCATTCTAGGAAGCAAGCCGGCTAGACAGTAAAGCATCAGAGGCTGCTCCCAATGCTACACTCAGTGTTTCCAAAATTACTACACTTTATGGCCAGAAGAGACATTTAGAACATCTCATCTAACCCCCTGCATATCATAGGCTTCCTGTATAGTACAATAGGTACTTTTTGGGCACACACATTCCAGAAAGGCATCTAGTCTTCATGAAACGACATCAGGAGATGGAGAATCCACCACTTTCCCTTTTACTGAGTGCCAGGGGGCTCCATTTCCCCTTCCACTAGCTCGCCATTTACAGTGAGCCAGAGCAGTACCTGCAGCAGGGAGCGGGAGTTGCTGATGGCCTCAGAGGCACAGCCCCTGCAGTGTCTAAGGCACCTGGCACAAGTGCCGGATGATGCAGAGCTGGTGCATCACTCTGGCCATGACGTCCTCCTGCTGCAAGGGAACGAGAACCTGTCAAAGGGGACAGAGGGATTCTGGCAGCAGTGAAGTGGGTTGCGGGGAGGTTGAGATCTTGCCCCAATCATCCCAGACACTAATGCTAAGCCACAGGATGGCAGCATCTAGTGTCATTGGAGTTCAAGCACTATTTCAACCTCACAGTTTTGGATCAACTTCCCACAAGGGGAGGTGAAGAGCACCCCCAGCAACACACACACACACACACACACACACACACCCCACTCCTGGTGGTGGCAGGTGAACAGGAGAAAGGACAAAAGAAGTAAGAGATGAAGAGAAAGGAAGGAGGGATGGAGGAAAAGGTAAAACGAAAATGACAAACACTAATGTCCCCTGTGATTCTACGGGACAAAATCCCACAGAGGGAATAAAATTCTGCCACCTTAACCTAGTGTTTTCCATGCCTAGAATTCAGCTGGCACCAGATGGATCAGACTGAGCAGGTTCCAAAACCTCTTGGAGGCCCTTACCTTCTAAATAGGGACGTCTGTTTTCTAGTAAAATCCGTCAAAGGAAAGGAGAAAACTCCAAAGAGGCTCCTGCTCGCACTCACACATGTGAACACTAATACTCTCTCAGTCCTCAAAGAGAGACCTCGAGAAGGAGACTTGCTGAAGCAATAACAGACACTTGGTGGGATAACTGACATGACTGGAGTACTGTCATGGATGGATATAAACTGTTCAGGAAGGACAGGCAGGGCAGAAAAGGTGGGGGAGTTGCATTGTATGTAAGAGAGGAGTATGAGTGCTCAGAGGTCCGGTATGAAACTGTAGAAAAAGCTGAGAGTCTCTGGATAAAGTTGAGAAGTGTGAGCAACAAGGGGGATGTCACGGTTGGAGTCTGGTATAGACCACCAGACCAGGGGGATGAGGTGGACGAGGCTTTCTTCTGGCAACTAGCAGAAGTTGCTAGATCGCAGGCCCTGGTTCTCATGGGAGACTTTAATCACCCTGATATCTGCTAGGAGAGCAATACAGCGGTGCACAGACAATCCAGGAAGTTTTTGGAAAGTGTAGGGCACAATTTCCTGGTGCAAGTGCTGGAGGAACCAACTAGGGGCAGAGCTTTTCTCGACCTGCTGCTCACAAACAGGGAAGAATTAGTAGGGGAAGCAAAAGTGGATGGGAACCTGGGAGGCAGTGACCATGAGATGGTCGAGTTCAGGATCCTGACACAAGGAAGAAAGGAGAGCAGCAGAATACGGACCCTGGACTTCAGAAAAGCAGACTTTGACTCCCTCAGGGAACAGATGGGCAGGATCCCCTGGGAGAATAACATGAAGGGCAAAGGGGTCCAGGAGAGCTGGCTGTATTTTAAAGAATCCTTATTGCGGTTGCAGGAACAAACCATCCCGATGTGTAGAAAGAATAGTAAATATGGCAGGCGACCAGCTTGGCTAAACAGTGAAATCCTTGCTGATCTTAAACGCAAAAAAGAAGCTTACAAGAAGTGGAAGATTGGACAAATGACCAGGGAGGAGTATAAAAATATTGCTCAGGCATGCAGGAGTGAAATCAGGAAGGCCAAATCACACTTGGAGTTGCAGCTAGCAAGAGATGTTAAGAGTAACAAGAAGGGTTTCTTCAGGTATGTTAGCAACAAGAAGAAAGTCAAGGAAAGTGTGGGCCCCTTACTGAATGAGGGAGGCAACCTAGTGACTGAGGATGTGGAAAAAGCTAATGTACTCAATGCTTTTTTTGCCTCTGTCTTCACGAACAAGGTCAGCTCCCAGACTGCTGCACTGGGCAGCACAATATGGGGAGAAGGTGACCAGCCCTCTGTGGAGAAAGAAGTGGTTCGGGACTATTTAGAAAAACTGGACGTGCACAACTCCATGGGGCTGGATGCGCTGCATCCGAGGGTGCTAAAGGACTTGGCGGATGAGATTGCACAGCCATTAGCCATTATTTTTGAAAACTCATGGCGATCGAGGGAGGTCCCGGATGACTGGAAAAAGGCTAATGTAGTGCCCATCTTTAAAAAAGGGAAGGAGGAGGATCCGGGGAACTACAGGCCAGTCAGCCTCACCTCAGTCCCTGGAAAAATCATGGAGCAGGTCCTCAAGGAATCAATTATGAAACACTTAGAGGAGAGGAAAGTGATCAGGAACAGTCAGCATGGATTCACCAAGGGGAAGTCGTGCCTGACTAACCTAATTGCCTTCTATGATGAGATAACTGGCTCTGTGGATGAGGGGAAAGCAGTGGATGTGTTATTCCTTGACTTTAGCAAAGCTTTTGATACGCTCTCCCACAGTATTCTTGCCACCAAGTTAAAGAAGTATGGGATGGATGAATGGACTGTAAGGTGGATAGAAAGCTGGCTGGATCGTCGGGCTCAACGGGTAGTGATCAATGGCTCCATGTCTAGTTGGCAGCCGGTTTCAAGCGGAGTAGTGCCCCAAGGGTCGGTCCTGGGGCCGGTTTTGTTTAATATCTTTATTAATGATCTGGAGGATGGTGTGGACTGCACTCTCAGCAAGTTTGCAGATGACACTAAACTAGGAGGCGTGGTAGATACGCTAGAGGGTAGGGATCGGATACAGAGGGACCTAGACAAATTAGAGGATTGGGCCAAAAAAAACCTGATGAAGTTCAACAAGGACAAGTGCAGAGTCCTGCACTTAGGACGGAAGAATCCCATGCACTGCTACAGACTAGGGACCGAATGGCTAGGTAGCAGTTCTGCAGAAAAGGACCTAGGGGTCACAGTGGACGAGAAGCTGGATATGAGTCAACAGTGTGCTCTTGTTGCCAAGAAGGCTAACGGCATTTTGGGCTGTATAAGTAGGGGCATTGCCAGCAGATCGAGGAACGTGATCGTTCCCCTTTATTCGACATTGGTGAGGCCTCATCTGGAATACTGTGTCCAGTTTGGGGCCTGTGGAAGCAGAGAAAGAGCTCACAGGAAGGGGATGCAATGCATGACAGTTCGTTAGCAAGAGTTAGGCTAACTGTAACCCTAATAACGCGAGATTTGTAGAAGCGAGGAATGTGTGAGGCGGGTGAGAAAGAACTGTGTAAGAAGTCATTATGACCTGGTATAGATAAGGTGTAGAAGACCTTGTGTAGATAAGGTATAGAAAATATTGTATGTTGGCAAGAGTCAAAACAAGTGAAGAAAGGAGATATCAAGATGGCCTATGTATAAACAAAACGCAGCTGTCCCTCGTTATTTCTGTAATGAAAGGTATAAATGCTTGCTGTAATTAGTTACCTGGGAGAGACCTGCTTAGCTCTCTCCCTCTGGGCAATTGTGAGCGTTAATAAAGCATCTGACTTGCTGTACCTAAACAAATAGTGAGAACTCTGTTTTTCTCCGACAGGCCCCACACTACAAGAAGGATGTGGAAAAATTGGAAAGAGTCCAGTGGAGAGCAACAAAAATGATTAGGGGTCTGGAGCACATGACTTATGAGGAGAGGCTGAGGGAACTGGGATTGTTTAGTCTCCAGAAGAGAAGAATGAGGGGGGATTTGATAGCAGCCTTCAACTACGTGAAGGGGGGTTCCAAAGAGGATGGAGCTTGGTTGTTCTCAGTGGTGGCAGATGACAGAACAAGGAGCAATGGTCTCAAGTTGCAGTGGGGGAGGTCCAGGTTGGATATTAGGAAACACTATTTCACTAGGAGGGTGGTGAAGCACTGGAATGCGTTAACTAGGGAGGTGGTGGAGTCTCCTTCCTTGGAGGTTTTTAAGGCACGGCTTGACAAAGCCCTGGCTGGGATGATTTAGTTGGGAATTCGTCCTGCTTTGAGGACGTGGTTGGAGTAGATGACCTCTTGAGGTCCCTTCCAACCCTGATATTCTATGATTCTATGATTCTATGAAAGTCACAGGGGTCTCTGAGGTTTCCCTGGCCCTAAGCCCCTGTCCTGCCTGGCTGATGTCAGCATCTCTCTCTGAGGTTACCACCTCCCTAACACCTTTGACCAATAGTCTGAGGTCCTGAAAAGGCCTTTGTGATGTCACTGCCACACCCACCCATCCCCGGAAGTGCTAATGTCCTGCTGCTGGCCTGACACTTTGAAGGTTTCAGCTACTCTGTGTGGATCACCCCACTCAATGCGTCTTCATTCTAGGAAGCAAGCCGGCTAGACAGTAAAACATCAGAGGCTGCTCCCAATACTACACTCAGTGTTTCCAAAATTTGTAGACTTTATGGCCAGAAGAGACCTTTAGAGCATCTCATCTAACCCCTTGCATACCATAGGCTTGCTGTATAGTACAATAGTTACTTTTTGGGCACACACATTGCAGAAAGGCATCTAGTCTTCCTTCAATGACATCAAGAGATGGAGAATACACCACTTTCCCTTTTAGTGAGTGCCAGGGGGCTCCATTTCCCCTTCCACTAGCTCCCCATTTACAGTGAGCCAGAGCAGTACCTGCAGCAGGGAGCGGGAGTTGCTGATGGCCTCAGAGGCACAGCCCCTGCAGTGTCTCAGGAATCTGGCGCAAGTGCCGGATGATGCGGAGCTGGTGCATCACTTTTGGCCGTGACGTCCTCCTGCTGCAAGGGAACGAGAACCTGTCAGAGACTCAAACGCCCCGAGGAATCAGCGGGAATTAAGGGCACCTGGAACCAGCACTACTTCCACCCATCACCTGCCCACCACTGAGGGATAAATTCACCTCCTGAACCCCAGAATGGAGTCTTCTTGTCCTTTCTAGTAACCTCCAGTGCCAACCCACCACCTTGTAGGGTGAGCTCCTGCTACCTCCCCCTCAGTACCCTTGACAGCTGTTCTACCTCCAAACCACAGCTCAAGTTATCAGAACCCTCTTCTCCACCCCAACCCAGGTTGCGCAGGGAGGCGGCCGTAGCAGGGGGGGCAGGAGGGATTCTGCCAGCAGTGAAGTGGGTTGCGGGGAAGTTGAGATCTTGCCCCAAGTTGTCCCAGACATTAATGCTAAGCCACAGGATGGCAGCATCTAGTGTCAGTGGAGTCCAAGCACTATTTGAACCCGACAGTTTTGGATCAACTTCCCACAAGGGGAGGTGAAGAGCACCCCCAGCAACACACACACCACTCCTGGAGGTGGGAGGGGAACAAGAGAAAGGACAAAAGAAGTAAGAGATGAAGAGAAAGGAAGGAGGGATGGAGGAAAAGGTAAAACGAAAAGGACAAACCCTAGTGTCCCCAGTGATTCCACGGGACAAAATTCCAGGGAGGGAAGAAAATTCTGCCACCTTAAACTACTGTTTTCCATGCCGAGAATTCACCTGGCACCAGATGGATCAGACTGAGCAGGTTCCAAAACCTCTTGGAGGCTCTTACCTTCTAATTTTCAAGTAAAATCAGTAAAAGGAAAGGAGAAAACTCGAAAGAGGCTCCTGCTCGCACTCACATACGTCAGCCCTAACACTCTCTCAGTCCTCAAAAAGAAACCTCGAGAAGGAGACTTGCTGAAGCAAAGCCACAGGGGTCTCTGAGGTTTCCCTGGTCGTAAGCCCCTGTCCTCCCTGGCTGAAGACAGCATCTCTCTCTGAGGTCACCACCTCCCTAACACCTTTGACCAGTACGCTGAGATCCTTGAAAAAGCCTTTGTGATATCACTGCCACACCCAACCAAACCCTAAAGTGCTCATGTCCTGCTGCTGGCCTGACACTTTGAAGGTTTGAGCTACGCTCTGTGGATCACACCACAAAATTCATCTTCATTCTAGGAAGCAAGCTAGCTAGACAGTAAAACATCAGAGGCTGCTCCCAATACTACACTCAGTGTTTCCAAAAGTAGGAGACTTTCTGGCCAGAAGAGACCTTTACAGCATCTCATCTAACCCCCTCCATATCATAGGCTTTCAGTATAGTACAATAGTTACTTTTTGGGCACACACATTCCAGAAAGGCATCTAGTCTTCAATCAATGACATCAAGAGTTGGAGAATCCACCACTTTCCCTTTTAGTGAGTGCCAGGGGGCTCCATTTCCCCTTCCACTAGCTCCCCATTTACAGGGAGACAGAGCAGTACCTGCAGCAGGGAGAGGGAGTTGCTAAGGCCTCAGAGGAACAGCCCCTGCAGTGTCTCAGGCACATGGCGTAAGTGCCGGATGATGCGGAGCTGGTGCATCCCTTTGGCCGTGAGGTCCTCCTCCTGCAAGGGAACGAGAACCTGTCAGAGACTCAAATGCCCCGAGGAATCAGGGGCAATTAAGGACACCTGGAACCAGCAGTATTTACACCCAGCACCTGCCCACCACTGAGGGATGAATTCACCTCCTGAACCCCAGAATGGAGTCATCTTCTCCTTTCTAGGAATCTCCAGTGCCAACCCCCGTCCTTGTAGGGTGAGCTCCTGCTACCTCCCCATCAGTGCCCTTGACAGCTGTTCCACCTCCAAACCACAGCTCAAGTTATCAGAACCCTCTTCTCCACCCATCCAGGTTGGCCAGGGAGGCGGCTCTAGCAGGGGGGGCAGGTGGGATTCTAGCAGCAGTGAAGTGGGTTGCGGGGAGGTTGAGATCTTGCCCCAAGTCATCCCAGACACTAATGCTAAACCACACGATGGCAGCATCTAGTGTCAGTGGAGTCCAAGCACTATTTCAACCATACAGTTTTGGATCAACTCCCAACAAGGGGAGGTGAAGAGCACCATCAGCACCACACACACACACACACACACACACACACACACACATACCACTCCTGGTGGTGGGAGGGGAACAAGAGAAAGGACAAAAGAAGTAAGAGTTGAAGAGAAAGGAAGGAGGGATGGAGGAAAAGGTAAAACGAAAAGGACAAACCCTAATGTCCCCAGTGATTCTACCAGACAAAATTACAGGGAGGGATTAAAATTCTGCCACCTTGAACTAGTGTTTTCCATGCCTAGAATTCAGCTGGCACCAGATGGATCAGACTGAGCAGGTTCCAAAACCTCTTGGAGGCTCTTACTTTCTAAAGAGGGATGTCTGTTTTCTAGTAAAATCAGTAAAAGGAAAGGAGACAACTCGAAAGAGGCTCCTGCTCTCACTCAAATACGTGAATCCTAATACTCTCTCAGTCCTCAAGAGAAACCTTGAGAAGGAGACTTGCTGAAGCAAAGCCACAGGGGTCTCTGAGGTTTCCCTGGCCATGCGCCCCTGTCCTGCCTTGCTGATGGCAGCATCTCTCTCTGAGGTTACCACCTCCCTAACACCTTTGACCAATATGCTGAGGTCCTGCAAAAGACCTTTGTGATATCACTGCCACCAATCAAACCCTTAAGTGCTAATGTCCTGCTGCTGGCCTGACACTATGAAGGTTTGAGCTACACTCTGTGGATCACCCCACTCAATGCGTCTTCATTCTAGGAAGCAAGTGGGCTAGACAGTAAAACATCAGAGGCTGCTCCCAATGCTACACTCAGTGTTTCCAAAATTAGTAGACTTTATGGCCACAAGAGACCTTTAGAGCATCTAATCTAAGCCCCTGCATATCATAGGCTTCCTGTATAGTACAATAGTTACTCTTTGGGCACAAACATTCCAGAAAGGCATCTAGTCTTCATTCAAACAACAAAGAGTCTGGTGGCACCTTAAAGACTAACAGATTTATTTGGGCATAAGCTTTCGTGAGTAAAAACCTCACTTCTTCGGATGCAACCGAAGTGAGGTTTTTACTCACGAAAGCTTATGCCCAAATAAATCTGTTAGTCTTTAAGGTGCCACCAGACTCTTTGTTGTTTTTGTAGATACAGACTAACACGGCTACCCCCTGATACTAGTCTTCATTCAATGACATCAAGAGATGGAGAATCCACCACTTTCCCTTTTAGTGAGTGCCAGGGGGTTCCATTTCCCCTTCCACTAGCACCCCATTTACAGTGAGCCAGAGCAGTACCTGCAGCAGGGAGTGGGAGTTGCTGATGTCCACAGAGGCACAGCCCTTGCAGTGTCAACTTCCCACAAGGGGAGGTGAAGAGCACCCCCAGCAACACACACACACACACACACCACTCCTGGTGGTGGGAGGGGAACAAGAGAAAGCAAGGAGGGATGGAGGAAAAGGTAAAAGGAAAAGGACAAACCCTAATGTCCCCAGTGATTCTACAGCACAAAATCCCAGGTGGGCTATAAAATTCTGCCACCTTGAACTAGTGTTTTCCATGCCTAGAATTCAGCTGGCACCAGATGGATCAGACTGCAGACTGAGCAGGTTAAAAACCTCTCCAAGGTTCTTACCTTCTCAACAGGCACGTCTGTTTTCTAGTAAAATCAATAAAAGGAGAAACTCGAAAGAGGTTCCTCCTCGCACTCACATACTTGAACCCTAATACTCTCTGAGTCCTAAAAAGGGAGACCTCGAGAAGGAGACTTGCTAAAGCAAAGCCAAAGGGGTCTCTGAGGTTTCCCTGGCCCTGCGCTCCTGTCCTGCCTGGCTGATGTCAGCATCTCTCTCTCAGGTAACCACCTCCCTAACACCTTTGACCCATAGGCTGAGCTCCAGGATAAGGCCTTTGTGATATCACTGCCACACCCAACCAAACCCTAAAGTGCTAATGTCCTGCTACTGGCCTGACACTTTGAAGGTTTGAGCTACTCTCTGTGGATCACCCCACTCAATGCATCCTCATTCTAGGAAGCAAGCGGGCTAGACAGTAAAACATCAGAGGCTGCTCCCAATGCTACACTCAGTGTTTCCAAAATTTGTAGACTTTATGGTCAGAAGAGACCTTTAGAGCATCTCATCTAACCCGCTGCATATCATAGGCTTACTGTATAGTACAATAGTTACTCTTTGGGCACACACATTCCAGAAAGGCATCTGGTCTTCATTCAAAGACATCAAGAGATGGAGAATCCACCACTTTCCCTTTTAGTGAGGGCCAGGGGGTTCCATTTCCCCTTCCACTAGCTCCCCATTTACAGTGAGCAAGAGCAGTACCTGCAGCAGGGAGCGGGAGTTGCTGAAGGCCTCAGAGGAACAGCCCCTGCAGTGTCTCAGGCATCTGGCGCAAGTGCCGGATGATGCGGAGCTGGTGCATCACTTTGGCCGTGACGTCCTCCTGCTGCAAAAGGGAACGAGAACCTGTCAGAGACTCAAAGGTCCCGAGGAATCAGGGGGAATTAAGGGCACCTGGAACCAGCAGTATTTCCACCCACCACCTGCCCACCGCTGAGGGATGAATTCACCTCCTGAACCCCAGAATGGAGTCTTCTTGTCCTTTCTAGTATCCTCCAGTGCCAACCCCCCTCCTTGTAGGATTACCTCCTGCTACCTCCCCCTCAGTGTTCTTCACAGCTGTTCCACCTCCAAACCAAACCTCAAGTTATCAGAACCCTCTTCTGCACCCCCAACCAGGTTGGGCATCGAGGCGGCTCTAGCGGGGGGGCAGGAGGGATTCTGCCAGAAGTGAAGTGGGTTGAGGGGAGGTTGAGATCTTGCCCCAAGTCATCCCAGACACTAATGCTAAGCCACAGGATGGCAGCATCTAGTGTCAGTGGAGTCCAAGCACTATTTCAACCATACAGTTTTGGATGAACTCCCCACAAGGGGAGGTGAAGAGCACCCCCAGCAACACACACACACACACACACACACACACACACACACACACACACACACACACACACACACACACACACACACACACACACACACACCACTCCTGGTGGTGAAAGGGGAACAGGAGAAAGGACAAAAGAAGTAAGAGATGAAGAGAAAGGAAGGAGGGATGGAGGAAAAGGTAAAACGAAAAGGACAAACCCTAATGTCCCCAGTGATTCTACGGGACAAAATCCCAGGGAGGGAATAAAATTCTGCCATCTTAAACTACTGTTTTCCATGCCTAGAATTCAGCTGGCACCAGATGGATCAGACTGAGCAGGTTCCAAAACCTCTTGGAGGCTCTTACCTTCTAAATAGGGACGTCTGTTTCCTAGTAAAATCCGTCAAAAGGAAAGGAGAAAACTCGAAAGAGGCTCCTGCTCACACTCACATACGTCAACCCTAACACTCTCTCAGTCCTCAAATAGAGACCTCGAGAAGGAGACTTGCTGAAGCAAAGCCACAGGGGTCTCTGAGGTTTCCCTGGCCCTGTGCTCCTGTCCTGCCAGGCTGATGTCAGCATCTCTCTCGGAGGTCACCACCTCCCTAACACCTTTGACCAATAGGCTGACGTCCTGCAAAAGGCCTTTGTGCTATCACTGCCACACCCACCCTTCCCCGGAAGTGCTAATGTCCTGTTGCTGGGCTGACACTTTGAAGATTTCAGCTACTCTCTGTGGATCACCCCACTCAATGCCTGTTCATTCTAGGAAGCAAGCCGGCTAGACGGTAAAACATCAGAGGCTGCTCCCAATGCTACACTCAGTGTTTCCAAAATTAGGGGACTTTATGGCCAGAAGAGACCTTTAGAGCATCTCATCTAACCCCTTGCATACCATAGGCTTGCTGTATAGTACAATAGTTACTTTTTGGGCACACACATTGCAGAAAGGCATCTAGTCTTCCTTCAATGACATCAAGAGATGGAGAATCCACCACTTTCCCTTTTAGTGAGTGCCAGGGGGCTCCATTTCCCCTTCCACTAGCTTCCCATTTACAGTGAGCCAGAGCAGTACCTGCAGCAGGGAGCGGGAGTTGCTGATGGCCTCAGAGGCACAGCCCCTGCAGTGTCTCAGGAATCTGGCGCAAGTGCCGGATGATGCGGAGCTGGTGCATCACTTTTGGCCGTGACGTCCTCCTGCTGCAAGGGAACGAGAACCTGTCAGAGACTCAAACGCCCCGAGGAATCAGCGGGAATTAAGGGCACCTGGAACCAGCACTACTTCCACCCATCACCTGCCCACCACTGAGGGATAAATTCACCTCCTGAACCCCAGAATGGAGTCTTCTTCTCCTTTCTAGTAACCTCCAGTGCCAACCCCCCTCCTTGAAGGATGAGCTCCTGCTATCTCCCCCTCAGTGCCCTTGACAGCTGTTCCACCTCCAAACCACAGCTCAAGTTATTAGTACCTTTGGACACAGACTGGCTAACCTAGTGAGGAGGGCTTTAAACTAGGTTCGACGGGGACAGGTGAGCAAAGCCCACAGGTAAGTGGGGAACATGGAGACCGGGGAGATGGGTCAAAAACAAGAGGGAGTGTGGGCTATATTGTCAGAGAGAAAGGAGGGTCAGGACAAAACTGGGAGGAAAGATCAAACCAGTATCTTAGATGCCTATATACAAATGCGAAAAGTATGGGGAATAAGCAGGAAGAACTGGAAGTGCTAATAAATAAATACAACTATGACATTGTTGGCATTACTGAAACTTGGTGGGATAATACACGTGATTGGAATGTTGGTGTGGATGGGTACAGCTTGCTCAGGAAGGATAGACAGGGGAAAAAGGGAGGAGGTGTTGCCTTGTATATTAAAAATGTACACACTTGGACTGAGGTAGAGATGGACATAGGAGACGGAAGTGTTGAGAGTCTCTGGGTTAGGCTAAAAGGGGTAAAAAACAAGGGAGATGTCATGCTAGGAGTCTACTACAGGCCACCTAACCAGGTGGAAGAGGTGGATGAGGCTTTTTTTAAGCAACTAACAAAATCATCCAAAGCCCAAGATTTGGTGATGATGGGGGACTTCAACTATCCGGCTATATGTTGGGAAAATAACACAGCGGGGCACAGACTATCCAACAAATTCCTGGACTGCATTGGAGACAACTTTTTATTTCAGAAGGTTGAAAAAGCTACTGGGGGGAAGCTGTTCTCGACTTGATTTTAACAAATAGGGAGGAACTCGTTGAGAATTTGAAAGTAGAAGGCAGCCTGGGTGAAAGTGATCATGAAATCATAGAGTTTGCAATTCTAAGGAAGGGTAGAAGGGAGAACAGCAAAATAGAGACAATGGATTTCAGGAAGGCAGATTTTGGTAAGCTCAGAGAGCTGATAGGTAAGGTCCCATGGGAATCAAGACTGAGGGGAAAAACAACTGAGGAGAGTTGGCAGTTTTTCAAAGGGACACTATTAAGGGCCCAAAAGCAAGCTATTCCGCTGGTTAGGAAAGATAGAAAATGTGGCAAAAGACCACCTTGGCTTAACCATGAGATCTTGCAAGCTAAATATGAGTCAACAGTGTGATGCTGTTGCAAAAAAAGCAAACCTGATTCTGGGATGTATTAACAGGTGTGTTGTGAGCAAGACACGAGAAGTCATTCTTCCGCTCTACTCTGCTCTGGTTAGGCCTCAGCTGCAGTATTGTGTCCAGTTCTGGGCACCGCATTTTAAAAAAGATGTGGAGAAACTGGAAAGGGTCCAGAGAAGAGCAACAAGAATGATTAAAGGTCTTGAGAACATGACCTATGAAGGAAGGCTGAAAGAATTGGCTTTGTTTAGTTTGGAAAAGAGAAGACTGAGAGGAGACATGATAGCAGTTTTCAGGTATTTAAAAGGGTGTCATAAGGAGGAGGGAGAAAACTTGTTCACCTTAGCCTCTAAGGATAGAACCAGAAGCAATGGGTTTAAAGTGCAGCAAGGGAGGTCTAGGTTGGACATTAGGAAAAAGTTCCTAACTGTCAGGGTGGTTAAACACTGGAATAAATTGCCGAGGGAGGTTGTGGAATCTCCATCTCTTGAGATATTTAAGAGTAGGTTAGATAAATGTATATCAGGGATGGTATTTGGTCTCATAGACTCATAGACTTTAAGGTCAGAAGGGACCATTATGATCATCTGGTCTGACCCCCTGCATGCTGCAGGCCACAAGACCCTTCCCTGGACTGTGCCGTTGAAGTCCCCAATCCTGTGTTTTAGTGACTTCAATCGGCAGGGACCCTCCTGCTAGTGATCCCTGCCCCATGCTGCGGAGGAAGGCGAAAAACCTCCAGAGGCTCAGCCAATCTACCCTGGAGGAAAATTCCTTCCCGACCCCAAATATGGCGATCAGTAATACCCCGAGCATGTAGGCAAGAGTCTCTAGCCTGACCCTTGTTTGCCATTATGCTATTTCAAGCCTGAACTTCCCCACGGCCAGTTTATATCCATTGGTTCTCGTGTCCACATTAGTACTCAGCTGAAATAATTCCTCTCCCTCCCTTGTATTTATCCCTCTGATATATTTAAAGATAGCAATCATATCCCCCCTCAGCCTTCGTTTTGTCAGACTAAACAACCCGAGCTCCTCTAATCTCTTTTCATACGACAGGTTTTCCATTCCTCTGATTATCCTAGTCGCCCTTCTCTGCACCCGTTCCAATTTGAGTTCATCTTTTTTAAACATGGGAGACCAGAACTACACACAGTACTCCAAATGAGGTCTCACCAGCGCCGTATACAACGGAAGCAGGACCTCCTTATCCCTACTAGATATACCTCGCCTAATACATCCCAAGACCGCATTGGCTTTTTTCACAGCCACGTCACATTGTCGACTCATAGTCATCCTGCGGTCTACAAGGACCCCTAGGTCCTTCTCCTCTTCCGTTACTTCTAACCAATGCGTCCCCATCTTGTAACTAAAATTGTTATTAGTCATCCCCAAGTGCATCACCTTACACTTTTCACTATTAAATTTCATCTTATTTCTGACACTCCAATTCACAAGCTCATTCAAGTCTCCCTGCAGAATATCCCTATCCTCCTCCGAATTTGCAACTCCTCCCACCTTCGTATCATCCGCAAACTTTATCAGCCCACTCTTGCAATCGGTTCCGAGGTCAGTTATAAATAGATTAAATAAAATGGGTCCCAAAACCGAACCTTGAGGCACTCCACTAGTAACCTCCCTCCAACCCGACAGTTCACCCTTTAATACGACCCGCTGCATTCTCCCCATTAACCAATTCTTTATCCACCTCTGGATTTTCATATCGATCCCCATGTTTTCCAGATTAACCAATAATTCCTCATGGGGTACAGTATCAAACGCTTTACTGAAATCCAGGTATATTAGGTCCACCGCATTTCCCTTATCTAATAAGTCCGTTACATGGTCCTGCCATGCGGGCAGGGGACTGGACTCGATGACCTCTCGAGGTCCCTTCCAGTCCTAGAATCTATGAACGTATGAAAAAAACACTGTTCTCCACCCCCACCCAGGTTGGCCAGGGAGGCGGCTCTAGCAGGGGGGGCAGGAGGGATTCTGGCAGCAGTGAAGTGGGTTGCGGGGAAGTTGAGATCTTGACCCAAGTCATCCCAGACACTAATGCTAAGCCACAGGATGGCAGCATCTAGTGTCAGTGGAGTCCAAACACTATTTCAACCCCACAGTTTTCGATGAACTTCCCACAAGGAGAGGTGATGAGCACCCCCAGCAACACACACACACACACACACACACCACTCCTGGTGGTGGGAGGGGAACAGGAGAAAGGACAAAAGAAGTAAGAGATGAAGAGAAAGGAAGGAGGGATGGAGGAAAAGGTAAAACAAAAAGGACAAACCCTAACGTCCCCAGTGATTCTATGGCACAAAATCCAAGGGATGGAATAAAATTCTGCCATCTTAAACTACTGTTTTCCATGCCTAGAATTCAGCTGGCACCACGTGGATCAGACTGAGCAGCTGCCAAAACCTCTTGGAGGCTCTTACCTTCTAAACAGGGACGTCTGTTTTCTAGTAAAATCAGTAAAAGGAAAGGAGAAAACTCGAAAGAGGCTCCTGCACGCACTCACGTACGTGAACCCTAATACTCTCTCAGTCCTCAAAGAGAGACCCCGAGAAGGAGACTTGCTGAAGCAAAGCCACCGGGTCTCTGAGGTTTCCCTGGCCCTGTGCTCCTGTCCTGCCAGGCTGATGTCAGCATCTCTCTCTGAGGTCACCACCTCCCTAACACCTTTGACCAATAAGCTGACATCCTGCAAAAGGCCTTTGTGATGTCACTGCCACACCCAACCAAACCCTCAAGTGCTAATGTCCTGCTGCTGGCCTGACACTTTGAAGGTTTGAGGTTGTCATAACTATAAAGGGAAGGGTAACAGCTGTCCTGTGTACAGTACTATAAAATCCTCTTGGCCAGAGACTCCTAAATCCTTTTCCCTCTAAAGGGTTAAGAAGCTCAGGTAACCTGGCTGGTATCTGACCTAAAGGACCAATAAGGGGACAAGATACTTTCAAATCTTGGGGAGGGGAAGGCTTTTGTTTGTGTTCTTTGTTTGTGTGGGTGTTCGCCCTCGGGACTGAGAGGGACCAGACATCAATCCAGGTTCTCCACATCTTTCTAAACAAGTCTCTCCTATTTCAAACAAGGCGTGTTAGTTTTCCTTTGTTTTCTCAACTTGTAAATGTACCTTTTACTAGAGTGTTTATCTTTGTTTGCTGTACTTTGAACCTAAGACTAGAGGGGAGTCCTCTGAGCTCTTTAAGTTTGATTACCCTGTAAGGTTAATTTCCATACTGATTTTACAGAGATGATTTTTACCTTTTTCTTTAATTAAAAGCCTTATTTTTAAGAACCTGATTGATTTTTCCTTGTTTTAAGATCCAAGGAGTTTGAATCTTGATTCACCAGGAGTTGGTGGGAGGAAGGAGGGGAATGGTTAATTTCTCCTTCTTTTAGATCCAAGGGGGTTGGATCTGTATTCACCAGAAGTTGGTGGAAGGAAGGAGGGGGGATGGTTTATTTCTCCTTGTTTTAAGATCCAAGGGGTTTGGATCTGTATTCACCAGGGAATTGGTGAAAGGTTTCTCAAGGCTACCCAGGGGAGGAAATTAGCCTTGGGATGGTAGTTAAGCTTAGAGGTTTTCATGCAGGCCCCTACATTTGTACCCTAAACTTCAAAGTGGGGATACAGCCTTGACACAGGTACTCTCTGTGGATCACCCCACTCAATGCGTCTTCATTCTAGGAAGCAAGCCGGCTAGACAGTAAAACATCACAGGCTGCTCCCAATACTACACTCAGTGTTGCCAAAATTTGTAGACTTTATGGCCACAAGAGACCTTTAGAGCATCTCATCTAAGCCCCTGCATATCATAGGCCTCCTGTATAGTACAATAGTTACTTTTTGGGCACACACATTCCAGAAAGGCATCTAGTCTTCATTCAATGACATCAAGAGATGGAGAACCCACCACTTTCCCTTTTAGTGAGTGCCAGGGGGCTCCATTTCCCCTTCCACTAGCTCCCCATTTACAGTGAGCCAGAGCAGTACCTGCAGCAGGGAGAGGGAGTTGCTAAGGCCTCAGAGGAACAGCCCCTGCAGTGTCTCAGGCACATGGTGTAAGTGCCGGATGATGCGGAGCTGGTGCATCCCTTTGGCCGTGACGTCCTCCTCCTGCAAGGGAACGAGAACCTGTCAGAGACTCAAATGCCCCGAGGAATCAGGGGCAATTAAGGACACCTGGAACCAGCAGTATTTACACCCAGCACCTGCCCACCACTGAGGGATGAATTCACCTCCTGAACCCCAGAATGGAGTCGTCTTCTCCTTTCTAGTAATCTCCAGTGCCAACCCCCGTCCTTGTAGGGTGAGCTCCTGCTACCTCCCCCTCAGTGCCCTTGACAGCTGTTCCACCTCCAAACCACAGCTCAAGTTATCAGAACCCTCTTCTCCACCCCCACCCAGGTTGGGCAGGGAGGCGGCTCTAGCAGGGGGGGCAGGTGGGATTCTGGCAGCAGTGAAGTGGGTTGCGGGGAGGTTGAGATCTTGCCCCAAGTCATCCCAGACACTAATGCTAAACCACACGATGGCAGCATCTAGTGTCAGTGGAGTCCAAGCACTATTTCAACCATACAGTTTTGGATCAACTCCCAACAAGGGGAGGTGAAGAGCACCCCCAGCAACACACACACACACACACATACACACACACACACACACACACACACACATACCACTCCTGGTGGTGGGAGGGGAACAAGAGAAAGGACAAAAGAAGTAAGAGATAAAGAGAAAGGAAGGAGGGATGGAGGAAAAGGTCAAACGAAAAGGACAAACCCTAATGTCCCCAGTGATTCTACCAGACAAAATTACAGGGAGGGATTAAAATTCTGCCACCTTGAACTAGTGTTTTCCATGCCTAGAATTCAGCTGGCACCAGATGGATCAGACTGAGCAGCTGCCAAAACCTCTTGGAGGCTCTTACTTTCTAAACAGGGATGTCTGTTTTCTAGTAAAATCTGTAAAAGGAAAGGAGACAACTCGAAAGAGGCTCCTGCTCTCACTCAAATACGTGAATCCTAATACTCTCTCAGTCCTCAAGAGAAACCTCGAGAAGGAGACTTGCTGAAGCAAAGCCACAGGGGTCTCTGAGGTTTCCCTGGCCATGCGCCCCTGTACTGCCTCGCTGATGGCAGCATCTCTCTCTGAGGTTACCACCTCCCTAACACCTTTGACCAATATGCTGAGGTCCTGCAAAAGACCTTTGTGATATCACTGCCACCAATCAAACCCTTAAGTGCTAATGTCCTGCTGCTGGCCTGACACTTTGAAGGTTTCAGCTACTCTCTGTGGATCACCCCACTCAATGCCTGTTCATTCTAGGAAGCAAGCCGGCTAGACGGTAAAACATCAGAGGCTGCTCCCAATGCTACACTCAGTGTTTCCAAAATTAGGGGACTTTATGGCCAGAAGAGACCTTTAGAGCATCTCATCTAACCCCTTGCATACCATAGGCTTGCTGTATAGTACAATAGTTACTTTTTGGGCACACACATTCCAGAAAGGCATCTAGTCTTCCTTCAATGACATCAAGAGATGGAGAATCCACCACTTTCCCTTTTAGTGAGTGCCAGGGGGCTCCATTTCCCCTTCCACTAGCTCCCCATTTACAGTGAGCCAGAGCAGTAGCTGCAGCAGGGAGCGGGAGTTGCTGATGGCCTCAGAGGCACAGCCCCTGCAGTGTCTCAGGAATCTGGCGCAAGTGCCGGACGATGCGGAGCTGGTGCATCACTTTTGGCCGTGACGTCCTCCTGCTGCAAGGGAACGAGAACCTGTCAGAGACTCAAACGCCCCGAGGAATCAGCGGGAATTAAGGGCACCTGGAACCAGCACTACTTCCACCCATCACCTGCCCACCACTGAGGGATAAATTCACCTCCTGAACCCCAGAATGGAGTCTTCTTGTCCTTTCTAGTAACCTCCAGTGCCAACCCCCCTCCTTGAAGGATGAGCTCCTGCTATCTCCCCCTCAGTGCCCTTGACAGCTGTTCCACCTCCAAACCACAGCTCAAGTTATTAGTACCTTTGGACACAGACTGGCTAACCTAGTGAGGAGGGCTTTAAACTAGGTTCGAACAGGACAGGTGAGCAAAGCCCACAGGTAAGTGGGGAACATGGAGACCGGGGAGATGGGTCAAAAACGAGAGGGAGTGTGGGCTATATTGTCAGAGGGAAAGGAGGGTCAGGACAAAACTGGGAGGAAACATCAAACCAGTATCTTAGATGCCTATATACAAATGCGAGAAGTATGGGGAATAAGCAGGAAGAACTGGAAGTGCTAATAAATAAACACAACTATGACATTGTTGGCATCACTGAAACTTGGTGGGATAATACACATGATTGGAATGTTGGTGTGGATGGGTACAGCTTGCTCAGGAAGGATAGACAGGGGAAAAAGGGAGGAGGTGTTGCCTTGTATATTAAAAATGTACACACTTGGACTGAGGTAGAGATGGACATAGGAGACGGAAGTGTTGAGAGTCTCTGGGTTAGGCTAAAAGGGGTAAAAAACAAGGGAGATGTCATGCTAGGAGTCTACTACAGGCCACCTAACCAGGTGGAAGAGGTGGATGAGGCTTTTTTTAAGCAACTAACAAAATCATCCAAAGCCCAAGATTTGGTGGTGATGGGGGACTTCAACTATCCGGCTATATGTTGGGAAAATAACACAGCGGGGCACAGACTATCCAACAAATTCCTGGACTGCATTGGAGACAACTTTTTATTTCAGAAGGTTGAAAAAGCTACTGGGGGGAAGCTGTTCTAGACTTGATTTTAACAAATAGGGAGGAACTCGTTGAGAATTTGAAAGTAGAAGGCAGCCTGGGTGAAAGTGATCATGAAATCATAGAGTTTGCAATTCTAAGGAAGGGTAGAAGGGAGAACAGCAAAATAGAGACAATGGATTTCAGGAAGGCAGATTTTGGTAAGCTCAGAGAGCTGATAGGTAAGGTCCCATGGGAATCAAGACTGAGGGGAAAAACAACTGAGGAGAGTTGGCAGTTTTTCAAAGGGACACTATTAAGGGCCCAAAAGCAAGCTATTCCGCTGGTTAGGAAAGATAGAAAATGTGGCAAAAGACCACCTTGGCTTAACCATGAGATCTTGCATGATCTAAAAAATAAAAAGGAGTCATATCAAAAATGGAAACTGGGACAGATTACAAAGGATGAATATAGGCAAACAACACAGGAATGCAGGGGCAAGATTAGAAAGGCAAAGGCACAAAATGAGCTCAAACTAGCTACGGGAATAAAGGGAAACAAGAAGACTTTTTATCAATACATTAGAAGCAAGAGGAAGACCAAAGACAGGGTAGGCCCACTGCTTAGTGAAGAGGGAGAAACAGTAACAGGAAACTTGGAAATGGCGGAGATGCTTAATGACTTCTTTGTTTCGGTCTTCACCGAGAAGTCTGAAGGAATGCCTAACATAGTGAATGCTAATGGGAAGGGGGTAGGTTTAGCAGATAAAATAAAAAAAGAACAAGTTAAAAATCACTTAGAAAAGTTAGATGCCTGCAAGTCACCCGGGCCTGATGAAATGCATCCTAGAATACTCAAGGAGCTAATAGAGGAGGTATCTGAGCCTCTAGCTATTATCTTTGGAAAATCATGGGAGACGGGAGAGATTCCAGAAGACTGGAAAAGGGCAAATATAGTGCCCATCTATAAAAAGGGAAATAAAAACAACCCAGGAAACTACAGACCCCAGTGAGTTTAACTTCTGTGCCAGGGAAGATAATGGAGCAAGTAATTAAGGAAATCATCTGCAAACACTTGGAAGGTGGTACGGTGATAGGGAACAGCCAGCATGGATTTGTGAAGAACAAATCATGTCAAACCAATCTGATAGCTTTCTTTGATAGGATAACGAGCCTTGTGGATAAGGGTGAGGCTGTGGATGTGGTATACCTAGACTTTAGTAAGGCATTTGATACGGTCTCGCATGATATTCTTATTGATAAACTAGGCAAATACAATTTAGATGGGGCTACGATAAGGTGGGTGCATAACTGGCTGGATAACCGTACTCAGAGAGTTGTTATTAATAGTTCCCAATCCTGCTGGAAAGCCATAACGAGTGGGGTATCGCAGGGGTCTGTTTTGGGACCGGCGCTGTTCAATATCTTCATCAACGACTTAGATATTGGCATAGAAAGTACGCTTATTAAGTTTGCGGATGATACCAAACTGGGAGGGATTGCAACTGCTTTGGAGGACAGGGTGACAGATAATTCAAAATGATCTGGACAAATTGGAGAAATGGTCTGAGTTAAACAGGATGAAGTTTAACAAAGACAAATGCAAAGTGCTCCACTTAGGAAGGAACAATCAGTTTCACACATACAGAATGGGAAGAGACTGTCTAGGAAGGAGTACGGCAGAAAGGGATCTAGGGGTTATAGTGGACCACAAGCTAAATATGAGTCAACAGTGTGATGCTGTTGCAAAAAAAGCAAACCTGATTCTGGGATGTATTAACAGGTGTGTTGTGAGCAAGACACGAGAAGTCATTCTTCCGCTCTACTCTGCTCTGGTTAGGCCTCAGCTGGAGTATTGTGTCCAGTTCTGGGCACCGCATTTTAAAAAAGATGTGGAGAAATTGGAAAGGGTCCAGAGAAGAGCAACAAGAATGATTAAAGGTCTTGAGAACATGACCTATGAAGGAAGGCTGAAAGAATTGGCTTTGTTTAGTTTGGAAAAGAGAAGACTGAGAGGAGACATGATAGCAGTTTTCAGGTATTTAAAAGGGTGTCATAAGGAGGAGGGAGAAAACTTGTTCACCTTAGCCTCTAAGGATAGAACCAGAAGCAATGGGTTTAAAGTGCAGCAAGGGAGGTCTAGGTTGGACATTAGGAAAAAGTTCCTAACTGTCAGGGTGGTTAAACACTGGAATAAATTGCCGAGGGAGGTTGTGGAATCTCCATCTCTTGAGATATTTAAGAGTAGGTTAGATAAATGTCTATCAGGGATGGTATTTGGTCTTATAGACTCATAGACTTTAAGGTCAGAAGGGACCATTATGATCATCTGGTCTGACCCCCTGCATGCTGCAGGCCACAAGACCCTTCCCTGGACTGTGCCGTTGAAGTCCCCAATCCTGTGTTTTAGTGACTTCAATCGGCAGGGACCCTCCTGCTAGTGATCCCTGCCCCATGCTGCGGAGGAAGGCGAAAAACCTCCAGAGGCTCAGCCAATCTACCCTGGAGGAAAATTCCTTCCCGACCCCAAATATGGCGATCAGTAATACCCCGAGCATGTAGGCAAGAGTCTCTAGCCTGACCCTTGTTTGCCATTATGCTATTTACGTACCATTGCTTGGTTTTCCTCGGCTACTATGTTTTACCATTAAACCATTCCCTCCATAAACTTATCCAACTTAATCTTAAAACCAGACAGGTCCGTTGCCCCCACCGTTTCCCTCGGAAGGCCGTTCCAATATTTCACCCCTCTGACGGTCAGAAACCTTCGTCTGATTTCAAGCCTGAACTTCCCCACGGCCAGTTTATATCCATTGGTTCTCGTGTCCACATTAGTACTCAGCTGAAATAATTCCTCTCCCTCCCTTGTATTTATCCCTCTGATATATTTAAAGATAGCAATCATATCCCCCCTCAGCCTTCGTTTTGTCAGACTAAACAACCCGAGCTCCTCTAATCTCTTTTCATACGACAGGTTTTCCATTCCTCTGATCATCCTAGTCGCCCTTCTCTGCACCCGTTCCAATTTGAGTTCATCTTTTTTAAACATGGGAGACCAGAACTACACACAGTACTCCAAATGAGGTCTCACCAGCGCCGTATACAACGGAAGCAGGACCTCCTTATCCCTACTAGATATACCTCGCCTAATACATCCCAAGACCGCATTGGCTTTTTTCACAGCCACGTCACATTGTCGACTCATAGTCATCCTGCGGTCTACAAGGACCCCTAGGTCCTTCTCCTCTTCCGTTACTTCTAACCAATGCGTCCCAATCTTGTAACTAAAATTGTTATTAGTCATCCCCAAGTGCATCACCTTACACTTTTCACTATTAAATTTCATCTTATTTCTGACACTCCAATTCACAAGCTCATTCAAGTCTCCCTGCAGAATATCCCTATCCTCCTCCGAATTTGCAACTCCTCCCACCTTCGTATCATCCGCAAACTTTATCAGCCCACTCTTGCAATCGGTTCCGAGGTCAGTTATAAATAGATTAAATAAAATGGGTCCCAAAACCGAACCTTGAGGCACTCCACTAGTAACCTCCCTCCAACCCGACAGTTCACCCTTTAATACGACCCGCTGCATTCTCCCCATTAACCAATTCTTTATCCACCTCTGGATTTTCATATCGATCCCCATGTTTTCCAGTTTAACCAATAATTCCTCATGGGGTACAGTATCAAACGCTTTACTGAAATCCAGGTATATTAGGTCCACCGCATTTCCCTTATCTAATAAGTCCGTTACATGGTCCTGCCATGCGGGCAGGGGACTGGACTCGATGACCTCTCGAGGTCCCTTCCAGTCCTAGAATCTATGAACGTATGAAAAAAACACTGTTCTCCACCCCCACCCAGGTTGGCCAGGGAGGCGGCTCTAGCAGGGGGGGCAGGAGGGATTCTGGCAGCAGTGAAGTGGGTTGCGGGGAAGTTGAGATCTTGACCCAAGTCATCCCAGACACTAATGCTAAGCCACAGGATGGCAGCATCTAGTGTCAGTGGAGTCCAAACACTATTTCAACCCCACAGTTTTCGATGAACTTCCCACAAGGGGAGGTGATGAGCACCCCCAGCAACACACACACACACACACACCACTCCTGGTGGTGGGAGGGGAACAGGAGAAAGGACAAAAGAAGTAAGAGATGAAGAGAAAGGAAGGAGGGATGGAGGAAAAGGTAAAACAAAAAGGACAAACCCTAATGTCCCCAGTGATTCTACGGCACAAAATCCAAGGGATGGAATAAAATTCTGCCATCTTAAACTACTGTTTTCCATGCCTAGAATTCAGCTGGCACCACGTGGATCAGACTGAGCAGCTGCCAAAACCTCTTGGAGGCTCTTACCTTCTAAACAGGGACGTCTCTTTTCTAGTAAAATCAGTAAAAGGAAAGGAGAAAACTCGAAAGAGACTCCTGCACGCACTCACGTACGTGAACCCTAATACTCTCTCAGTCCTCAAAGAAAGACCTCGAGAAGGAGACTTGCTGAAGCAAAGCCACAGGGTCTCTGAGGTTTCCCTGGCCATGCGCCCCTGTACTGCCTCGCTGATGGCAGCATCTCTCTCTGAGGTTACCACCTCCCTAACACCTTTGACCAATATGCTGAGGTCCTGCAAAAGACCTTTGTGATATCACTGCCACCAATCAAACCCTTAAGTGCTAATGTCCTGCTGCTGGCCTGACACTTTGAAGGTTTCAGCTACTCTCTGTGGATCACCCCACTCAATGCCTGTTCATTCTAGGAAGCAAGCCGGCTAGACGGTAAAACATCAGAGGCTGCTCCCAATGCTACACTCAGTGTTTCCAAAATTAGGGGACTTTATGGCCAGAAGAGACCTTTAGAGCATCTCATCTAACCCCTTGCATACCATAGGCTTGCTGTATAGTACAATAGTTATTTTTTCGGCACACACATTCCAGAAAGGCATCTAGTCTTCCTTCAATGACATCAAGAGATGGAGAATCCACCACTTTCCCTTTTAGTGAGTGCCAGGGGGCTCCATTTCCCCTTCCACTAGCTCCCCATTTACAGTGAGCCAGAGCAGTACCTGCAGCAGGAAGCGGGAGTTGCTGATGGCCTCAGAGGCACAGCCCCTGCAGTGTCTCAGGAATCTGGCGCAAGTGCCGGACGATGCGGAGCTGGTGCATCACTTTTGGCCGTGACGTCCTCCTGCTGCAAGGGAACGAGAACCTGTCAGAGACTCAAACGCCCCGAGGAATCAGCGGGAATTAAGGGCACCTGGAACCAGCACTACTTCCACCCATCACCTGCCCACCACTGAGGGATAAATTCACCTCCTGAACCCCAGAATGGAGTCTTCTTGTCCTTTCTAGTAACCTCCAGTGCCACCCCCCTCCTTGAAGGATGAGCTCCTGCTATCTCCCCCTCAGTGCCCTTGACAGCTGTTCCACCTCCAAACCACAGCTCAAGTTATTAGTACCTTTGGACACAGACTGGCTAACCTAGTGAGGAGGGCTTTAAACTAGGTTCGACGGGGACAGGTGAGCAAAGCCCACAGGTAAGTGGGGAACATGGAGACCGGGGAGATGGGTCAAAAACGAGAGGGAGTGTGGGCTATATTGTCAGAGGGAAAGGAGGGTCAGGACAAAACTGGGAGGAAAGATCAAACCAGTATCTTAGATGTCTATATACAAATGCGAGAAGTATGGGGAATAAGCAGGAAGAACTGGAAGTGCTAATAAATAAATACAACTATGACATTGTTGGCATCACTGAAACTTGGTGGGATAATACACATGATTGGAATGTTGGTGTGGATGGGTACAGCTTGCTCAGGAAGGATAGACAGGGGAAAAAGGGAGGAGGTGTTGCCTTGTATATTAAAAATGTACACACTTGGACTGAGGTAGAGATGGACATAGGAGACGTTGAGAGTCTCTGGGTTAGGCTAAAAGGGGTAAAAAACAAGGGAGATGTCATGCTAGGAGTCTACTACAGGCCACCTAACCAGGTGGAAGAGGTGGATGAGGCTTTTTTTAAGCAACTAACAAAATCATCCAAAGCCCAAGATTTGGTGGTGATGGGGGACTTCAACTATCCGGCTATATGTTGGGAAAATAACACAGCGGGGCACAGACTATCCAACAAATTCCTGGACTGCATTGGAGACAACTTTTTATTTCAGAAGGTTGAAAAAGCTACTGGGGGGAAGCTGTTCTCGACTTGATTTTAACAAATAGGGAGGAACTCGTTGAGAATTTGAAAGTAGAAGGCAGCCTGGGTGAAAGTGATCATGAAATCATAGAGTTTGCAATTCTAAGGAAGGGTAGAAGGGAGAACAGCAAAATAGAGACAATGGATTTCAGGAAGGCAGATTTTGGTAAGCTCAGAGAGCTGATAGGTAAGGTCCCATGGGAATCAAGACTGAGGGGAAAAACAACTGAGGAGAGTTGGCAGTTTTTCAAAGGGACACTATTAAGGGCCCAAAAGCAAGCTATTCCGCTGGTTAGGAAAGATAGAAAATGTGGCAAAAGACCACCTTGGCTTAACCATGAGATCTTGCATGATCTAAAAAATAAAAAGGAGTCATATAAAAAATGGAAACTGGGACAGATTACAAAGGATGAATATAGGCAAACAACACAGGAATGCAGGGGCAAGATTAGAAAGGCAAAGGCACAAAATGAGCTCAAACTAGCTATGGGAATAAAGGGAAACAAGAAGACTTTTTATCAATACATTAGAAGCAAGAGGAAGACCAAAGACAGGGTAGGCCCACTGCTTAGTGAAGAGGGAGAAACAGTAACAGGAAACTTGGAAATGGAGGAGATGCTTAATGACTTCTTTGTTTCGGTCTTCACCGAGAAGTCTGAAGGAATGCCTAACATAGTGAATGCTAATGGGAAGGGGGTAGGTTTAGCAGATAAAATAAAAAAAGAACAAGTTAAAAATCACTTAGAAAAGTTAGATGCCTGCAAGTCACCCGGGCCTGATGAAATGCATCCTAGAATACTCAAGGAGCTAATAGAGGAGGTATCTGAGCCTCTAGCTATTATCTTTGGAAAATCATGGGAGACGGGAGAGATTCCAGAAGACTGGAAAAGGGCAAATATAGTGCCCATCTATAAAAAGGGAAATAAAAACAACCCAGGAAACTACAGACCCCAGTGAGTTTAACTTCTGTGCCAGGGAAGATAATGGAGCAAGTAATTAAGGAAATCATCTGCAAACACTTGGAAGGTGGTAAGGTGATAGGGAACAGCCAGCATGGATTTGTGAAGAACAAATCATGTCAAACCAATCTGATAGCTTTCTTTGATAGGATAACGAGCCTTGTGGATAAGGGTGAGGCTGTGGATGTGGTATACCTAGACTTTAGTAAGGCATTTGATACGGTCTCGCATGATATTCTTATTGATAAACTAGGCAAATACAATTTAGATGGGGCTACTATAAAGGTGGGTGCATAACTGGCTGGATAACCGTACTCAGAGAGTTGTTATTAATAGTTCCCAATCCTGCTGGAAAGCCATAACGAGTGGGGTATCGCAGGGGTCTGTTTTGGGACCGGCGCTGTTCAATATCTTCATCAACGACTTAGATATTGGCATAGAAAGTACGCTTATTAAGTTTGCGGATGATACCAAACTGGGAGGGATTGCAACTGCTTTGGAGGACAGGGTCATAATTCAAAATGATCTGGACAAATTGGAGAAATGGTCTGAGTTAAACAGGATGAAGTTTAACAAAGACAAATGCAAAGTGCTCCACTTAGGAAGGAACAATCAGTTTCACACATACAGAATGGGAAGAGACTGTCTAGGAAGGAGTACGGCAGAAAGGGATCTAGGGGTTATAGTGGACCACAAGCTAAATATGAGTCAACAGTGTGATGCTGTTGCAAAAAAAGCAAACCTGATTCTGGGATGTATTAACAGGTGTGTTGTGAGCAAGACACGAGAAGTCATTCTTCCGCTCTACTCTGCTCTGGTTAGGCCTCAGCTGGAGTATTGTGTCCAGTTCTGGGCACCGCATTTTAAAAAAGATGTGGAGAAATTGGAAAGGGTCCAGAGAAGAGCAACAAGAATGATTAAAGGTCTTGAGAACATGACCTATGAAGGAAGGCTGAAAGAATTGGCTTTGTTTAGTTTGGAAAAGAGAAGACTGAGAGGAGACATGATAGCAGTTTTCAGGTATTTAAAAGGGTGTCATAAGGAGGAGGGAGAAAACTTGTTCACCTTAGCCTCTAAGGATAGAACCAGAAGCAATGGGTTTAAAGTGCAGCAAGGGAGGTCTAGGTTGGACATTAGGAAAAAGTTCCTAACTGTCAGGGTGGTTAAACACTGGAATAAATTGCCGAGGGAGGTTGTGGAATCTCCATCTCTTGAGATATTTAAGAGTAGGTTAGATAAATGTCTATCAGGGATGGTATTTGGTCTCATAGACTCATAGACTTTAAGGTCAGAAGGGACCATTATGATCATCTGGTCTGACCCCCTGCATGCTGCAGGCCACAAGACCCTTCCCTGGACTGTGCCGTTGAAGTCCCCAATCCTGTGTTTTAGTGACTTCAATCGGCAGGGACCCTCCTGCTAGTGATCCCTGCCCCATGCTGCGGAGGAAGGCGAAAAACCTCCAGAGGCTCAGCCAATCTACCCTGGAGGAAAATTCCTTCCCGACCCCAAATATGGCGATCAGTAATACCCCGAGCATGTAGGCAAGAGTCTCTAGCCTGACCCTTGTTTGCCATTATGCTATTTACGTACCATTGCTTGGTTTTCCTCGGCTACTATGTTTTACCATTAAACCATTCCCTCCATAAACTTATCCAACTTAATCTTAAAACCAGACAGGTCCGTTGCCCCCACCGTTTCCCTCGGAAGGCCGTTCCAATATTTCACCCCTCTGACGGTCAGAAACCTTCGTCTGATTTCAAGCCTGAACTTCCCCACGGCCAGTTTATATCCATTGGTTCTCGTGTCCACATTAGTACTCAGCTGAAATAATTCCTCTCCCTCCCTTGTATTTATCCCTCTGATATATTTAAAGATAGCAATCATATCCCCCCTCAGCCTTCGTTTTGTCAGACTAAACAACCCGAGCTCCTCTAATCTCTTTTCATACGACAGGTTTTCCATTCCTCTGATCATCCTAGTCGCCCTTCTCTGCACCCGTTCCAATTTGAGTTCATCTTTTTTAAACATGGGAGACCAGAACTACACACAGTACTCCAAATGAGGTCTCACCAGCGCCGTATACAACGGAAGCAGGACCTCCTTATCCCTACTAGATATACCTCGCCTAATACATCCCAAGACCGCATTGGCTTTTTTCACAGCCACGTCACATTGTCGACTCATAGTCATCCTGCGGTCTACAAGGACCCCTAGGTCCTTCTCCTCTTCCGTTACTTCTAACCAATGCGTCCCCATCTTGTAACTAAAATTGTTATTAGTCATCCCCAAGTGCATCACCTTACACTTTTCACTATTAAATTTCATCTTATTTCTGACACTCCAATTCACAAGCTCATTCAAGTCTCCCTGCAGAATATCCCTATCCTCCTCCGAATTTGCAACTCCTCCCACCTTCGTATCATCCGCAAACTTTATCAGCCCACTCTTGCAATCGGTTCCGAGGTCAGTTATAAATAGATTAAATAAAATGGGTCCCAAAACCGAACCTTGAGGCACTCCACTAGTAACCTCCCTCCAACCCGACAGTTCACCCTTTAATACGACCCGCTGCATTCTCCCCATTAACCAATTCTTTATCCACCTCTGGATTTTCATATCGATCCCCATGTTTTCCAGTTTAACCAATAATTCCTCATGGGGTACAGTATCAAACGCTTTACTGAAATCCAGGTATATTAGGTCCACCGCATTTCCCTTATCTAATAAGTCCGTTACATGGTCCTGCCATGCGGACAGGGGACTGGACTCGATGACCTCTCGAGGTCCCTTCCAGTCCTAGAATCTATGAACGTATGAAAAAAACACTGTTCTCCACCCCCACCCAGGTTGGCCACGGAGGCGGCTCTAGCAGGGGGGGCAGGAGGGATTCTGGCAGCAGTGAAGTGGGTTGTGGGGAATTTGAGATCTTGACCCAAGTCATCCCAGACACTAATGCTAAGCCACAGGATGGCAGCATCTAGTGTCAGTGGAGTCCAAACACTATTTCAACCCCACAGTTTTCGATGAACTTCCCACAAGGAGAGGTGATGAGCACCCCCAGCAACACACACACACACACACACACACACACCAGTCCTGGTGGTGGGAGGGGAACAGGAGAAAGGACAAAAGAAGTAAGAGATGAAGAGAAAGGAAGGAGGGATGGAGGAAAAGGTAAAACAAAAAGGACAAACCCTAATGTCCCCAGTGATTCTATGGCACAAAATCCAAGGGATGGAATAAAATTCTGCCATCTTAAACTACTCTTTTCCATGCCTAGAATTCAGCTGGCACCACGTGGATCAGACTGAGTAGCTGCCAAAACCTCTTCGAGGCTCTTACCTTCTAAACAGGGACGTCTGTTTTCTAGTAAAATCAGTAAAAGGAAAGGAGAAAACTCGAAAGAGGCTCCTGCACGCACTCACGTACGTGAACCCTAATACTCTCTCAGTCCTCAAAGAGAGACCCCGAGAAGGAGACTTGCTGAAGCAAAGCCACCGGGTCTCTGAGGTTTCCCTGGCCCTGTGCTCCTGTCCTGCCAGGCTGATGTCAGCATCTCTCTCGGAGGTCACCACCTCCCTAACACCTTTGACCAATAAGCTGACATCCTGCAAAAGGCCTTTGTGATGTCACTGCCACACCCAACCAAACCCTGAAGTGCTAATGTCCTGCTGCTGGCCTGACACTTTGAAGGTTTGAGGTTGTCATAACTATAAAGGGAAGGGTAACAGCTGTCCTGTGTACAGTACTATAAAATCCTCCTGGCCAGAGACTCCAAAATCCTTTTCCCTCTAAAGGGTTAAGAAGCTCAGGTAACCTGGCTGGTATCTGACCTAAAGGACCAATAAGGGGACAAGATACTTTCAAATCTTGGGGAGGGGAAGGCTTTTGTTTGTGTTCTTTGTTTGTGTGGGTGTTCGCCCTCGGGACTGAGAGGGACCAGACATCAATCCAGGTTCTCCACATCTTTCTAAACAAGTCTCTCCTATTTCAAACAAGGCGTGTTAGTTTTCCTTTGTTTTCTCAACTTGTAAATGTACCTTTTACTAGAGTGTTTATCTTTGTTTGCTGTACTTTGAACCTAAGACTAGAGGGGAGTCCTCTGAGCTCTTTAAGTTTGATTACCCTGTAAGGTTAATTTCCATACTGATTTTACAGAGATGATTTTTAACTTTTTCTTTAATTAAAAGCCTTATTTTTAAGAACCTGATTGATTTTTCCTTGTTTTAAGATCCAAGGAGTTTGGATCTTGATTCACCAGGAGTTGGTGGGAGGAAGGAGGGGAATGGTTAATTTCTCCTTCTTTTAGATCCAAGGGGGTTGGATCTGTATTCACCAGGGAATTGGTGAAAGGTTTCTCAAGGCTACCCAGCGGAGGAAATTAGCCTTGGGATGGTGGTTAAGCTTAGAAGTTTTCATGCAGGCCCCTACATTTGTACCCTAAACTTCAAAGTGGGGATACAGCCTTGACACAGGTACTCTCTGTGGATCACCCCACTCAATGCGTCTTCATTCTAGGAAGCAAGCCGGCTAGACAGTAAAACATCACAGGCTGCTCCCAATACTACACTCAGTGTTTCCAAAATTTGTAGACTTTATGGCCACAAGAGACCTTTAGAGCATCTCATCTAAGCCCCTGCATATCATAGGCCTCCTGTATAGTACAATAGTTACTTTTTGGGCACACACATTCCAGAAATGCATCTAGTCTTCATTCAATGACATTAAGAGATGGAGAATCCACCACTTTCCCTTTTAGTGAGTGCCAGGGGGCTCCATTTCCCCTTCCACTAGCTCGCCATTTACAGGGAGACAGAGCAGTACCTGAAGCAGGGAGCGGGAGTTGCTGAAGGCCTCAGAGGCGCAGCCCCTGCAGTGTCTCAGGCACCTGGCGCAATTGGCGGATGATGCGGGTGCATCACTTTGGCCGTGACGTCCTCCTGCTGCAAGGGAACGAGAACCTGTCAGAGACTCAAATGCCCCGAGGAATCAGGGGCAATTAAGAACACCTGGAACCAGCAGTATTTACACCCAGCACCTGCCCACCACTGAGGGATGAATTCACCTCCTGAACCACAGAATGGAGTCGTCGTCTCCTTTCTAGTAATCTCCAGTGCCAACCCCCGTCCTTGTAGGGTGAGCTCCTGCTACCTCCCCCTCAGTGCCCTGGACAGCTGTTCCACCTCCAAACCACAGCTCAAGTTATCAGAACCCTCTTCTCCACCCCCAACCAGGTTGGGCAGGGAGGCGGCTCTAGCAGGGGGGGCAGGTGGGATTCTGGCAGCAGTGAAGTGGGTTGCGGGGAGGTTGAGATCTTGCCCCAAGTCATCCCAGACACTAATGCTAAACCACACGATGGCAGCATCTAGTGTCAGTGGAGTCCAAGCACTATTTCAACCATACAGTTTTGGATCAACTCCCAACAAGGGGAGGTGAAGAGCACCCCCAGCAACACACACACACACACACACACACATATATACCACTCCTGGTGGTGGGAGGGGAACAAGAGAAAGGACAAAACAAGTAAGAGATAAAGAGAAAGGAAGGAGGGATGGAGGAAAAGGTAAAACGAAAAGGACAAACCCTAATGTCCCCAGTGATTCTACCAGACAATAATACAGGGAGGGATTAAAATTCTGCCACCTTGAACTAGTGTTTTCCATGCCTAGAATTCAGCTGGCACCAGATGGATCAGACTGAGCAGGTTCCAAAACCTCTTGGAGGCTCTTGCTTTCTAAACAGGGATGTGTTTTCTAGTAAAATCAGTAAAAGGAAAGGAGACAACTCGAAAGAGGCTCCTGCTCTCACTCAAATACGTGAATCCTAATACTCTCTCAGTCCTCAAGAGAAACCTCGAGAAGGAGACTTGCTGAAGCAAAGCCACAGGGGTCTCTGAGGTTTCCCTGGCCATGCGCCCCTGACTGATGTCAGCATCTCTCTCTGAGGTTACCACCTCCCTAACACCTTTGACCAATATGCTGAGGTCCTGCAAAAGACCTTTGTGATATCACTGCCACCAATCAAACCCTTAAGTGCTAATGTCCTGCTGCTGGCCTGACACTATGAAGGTTTCAGCTACTCTCTGTGGATCACCCCACTCAATGCGTCTTCATTCTAGGAAGCAAGTGGGCTAGACAGTAAAACATCAGAGGCTGCTCCCAATGCTACACTCAGTGTTTCCAAAATTAGTAGACTTTATGGCCACAAGGGACCTTTAGAGCATCTAATCTAAGCCCCTGCATATCATAGGCTTCCTGTATAGTACAATAGTTATTCTTTGGGCACACACATTCCAGAAAGGCATCTAGTCTTCATTCAATGACATCAAGAGATGGAGAATCCACCACTTTCCCTTTTAGTGAGGGCCAGGAGGCTCCATTTCCCCTTCCACTAGCACCCCATTTACAGTGAGCCAGAGCAGTACCTGCAGCAGGGAGTGGGAGTTGCTGATGTCCACAGAGGCACAGCCCTTGCAGTGTCAACTTCCCACAAGGGGAGGTGAAGAGCACCCCCAGCAACACACACACACACACCACTCCTGGTGGTGGGAGGGGAACAAGAGAAAGCAAGGAGGGATGGAGGAAAAGGTAAAACGAAAAGGACAAACCCTAATGTCCCCAAGTGATTCTACGGCACAAAATCCCAGGTGGGCTATAAAATTCTGCCCCCTTGAACTAGTGTTTTCCATGCCTAGAATTCAGCTGGCACCAGATGGATCAGACTGCAGACTGAGCAGGTTAAAAACCTCTGCAAGGTTCTTACCTTCTCAACAGGCACGTCTGTTTTCTAGTAAAATCAATAAAAGGAGAAACTCGAAAGAGGTTCCTCCTCGCACTCACATACTTGAACCCTAATACTCTCTGAGTCCTAAAAAGGGAGACCTCGAGAAGGAGACTTGCTAAAGCAAAGCCAAAGGGGTCTCTGAGGTTTCCCTGGCCCTGCGCTCCTGTCCTGCCTGGCTGATGTCAGCATCTCTCTCTCAGGTAACCACCTCCCTAACACCTTTGACCCATAGGCTGAGGTCCAGGATAAGGCCTTTGTGATATCACTGCCACACTCAACCAAACCCTAAAGTGCTAATGTCCTGCTACTAGCCTGACACTTTGAAGGTTTGAGCTACTCTCTGTGGATCACCCCACTCAATGCATCCTCATTCTAGGAAGCAAGTGGGCTAGACAGTAAAACATCAGAGGCTGCTCCCAATGCTACACTCAGTGTTTCCAAAATTAGTAGACTTTATGGTCAGAAGAGACCTTTTGAGCATCTAATCTAACCCGCTGCATATCATAGGCTTACTGTATAGTACAATAGTTACTTTTTGGGCACACACATTCCAGAAAGGCATCTAGTCTTCATTCAAAGACATCAAGAGATGGAGAATCCACCACTTTCCCTTTTAGTGAGGGCCAGGGGGCTCCATTTCCCCTTCCACTAGCTCGCCATTTACAGGGAGACAGAGCAGTACCTGCAGCAGGGAGCGGGAGTTGCTGAAGGCCTCAGAGGAACAGCCCCTGCAGGGTCTCAGGCACCTGGCGCAAGTGCCGGATGATGCGGAGCTGGTGCATCACTTTGGCCGTGACGTCCTCCTGCTGCAAGGGAACGAGAACCTGTCAGAGACTCAAAGGCCCCGAGGAATCAGGGGGAATTAAGGGCACCTGGAACCAGCAGTATTTCCACCCACCACCTGCCCACCGCTGAGGGATGAATTCACCTCCTGAACCCCAGAATGGAGTCTTCTTGTCCTTTCTAGTATCCTCCAGTGCCAACCCCCCTCCTTGTAGGATTAGCTCCTGCTACCTCCCCCTCAGTGTTCTTCACAGCTGTTCCACCTCCAAACCAAACCTCAAGTTATCAGAACCCTCTTCTGCACCCCCAACCAGGTTGGGCATCGAGGCGGCTCTAGCGGGGGGGCAGGAGGGATTCTGCCAGAAGTGAAGTGGGTTGAGGGGAGGTTGAGATCTTGCCCCAAGTAATCCCAGACACTAATGCTAAGCCACAGGATGGCAGCATCTAGTGTCAGTGGAGTCCAAGCACTATTTCAACCATACAGTTTTGGATGAACTCCCCACAAGGGGAGGTGAAGAGCACCCCCAGCAACACACACACAAACACACACACACACACACACCACTCCTGGTGGTGAAAGGGGAACAGGAGAAAGGACAAAAGAAGTAAGAGATGAAGAGAAAGGAAGGGGGGATGGAGGAAAAGGTAAAACGAAAAGGACAAACCCTAATGTCCCCAGTGATTCTACGGGACAAAATCCCAGGGAGGGAATAAAATTCTGCCATCTTAAACTACTGTTTTCCATGCCTAGAATTCAGCTGGCACCAGATGGATCAGACTGAGCAGGTTCCAAAACCTCTTGGAGGCTCTTACCTTCTAAATAGGGACGTCTGTTTACTAGTAAAATCCGTCAAAAGGAAAGGAGAAAACTCGAAAGAGGCTCCTGCTCACACTCACATACGTCAACCCTAATACTCTCTCAGTCCTCAAGAGAAACCTCGAGAAGGAGACTTGCTGAAGCAAAGCCACAGGGGTCTCTGAGGTTTCCCTGGCCCTGTGCTCCTGTCCTGCCAGGCTGATGTCAGCATCTCTCTCGGAGGTCACCACCTCCCTAACACCTTTGACCAATAGGCTGACGTCCTGCAAAAGGCCTTTGTGATATCACTGCCACACCCACCCTTCCCCGGAAGTGCTAATGTCCTGTTGCTGGGCTGACACTTTGAAGGTTTCAGCTACTCTCTGTGGATCACCCCACTCAATGCCTGTTCATTCTAGGAAGCAAGCCGGCTAGACGGTAAAACATCAGAGGCTGCTCCCAATGCTACACTCAGTGTTTCCAAAATTAGGGGACTTTATGGCCAGAAGAGACCTTTAGAGCATCTCATCTAACCCCTTGCATACCATAGGCTTGCTGTATAGTACAATAGTTACTTTTTGGGCACACACATTGCAGAAAGGCATCTAGTCTTCCTTCAATGACATCAAGAGATGGAGAATCCACCACTTTCCCTTTTAGTGAGTGCCACGGGGCTCCATTTCCCCTTCCACTAGCTCCCCATTTACAGTGAGCCAGAGCAGTACCTGCAGCAGGGAGCGGGAGTTGCTGATGGCCTCAGAGGCACAGCCCCTGCAGTGTCTCAGGAATCTGGCACAAGTGCCGGATGATGCGGAGCTGGTGCATCATTTTGGCCGTGACGTCCTCCTGCTGCAAGGGAACGAGAACCTGTCAGAGACTCAAACGCCCCGAGGAATCAGCGGGAATTAAGGGCACCTGGAACCAGCACTACTTCCACCCATCACCTGCCCACCACTGAGGGATAAATTCACCTCCTGAATCCCAGAATGGAGTCTTCTTGTTCTTTCTAGTAACCTCCAGTGCCAACCCCCCTCCTTGAAGGATGAGCTCCTGCTATCTCCCCCTCAGTGCCCTTGACAGCTGTTCCACCTCCAAACCACAGCTCAAGTTATTAGTACCTTTGGACACAGACTGGCTAACCTAGTGAGGAGGGCTTTAAACTAGGTTCGACGGGGACAGGTGAGCAAAGCCCACAGGTAAGTGGGGAACATGGAGACCGGGGAGATGGGTCAAAAACGAGAGGGAGTGTGGGCTATATTGTCAGAGAGAAAGGAGGGTCAGGACAAAACTGGGAGGAAAGATCAAACCAGTATCTTAGATGCCTATATACAAATGCGAGAAGTATGGGGAATAAGCAGGAAGAACTGGAAGTGCTAATAAATAAATACAACTATGACATTGTTGGCATCACTGAAACTTGGTGGGATAATACACGTGATTGGAATGTTGGTGTGGATGGGTACAGCTTGCTCAGGAAGGATAGACAGGGGAAAAAGGGAGGAGGTGTTGCCTTGTATATTAAAAATGTACACACTTGGACTGAGGTAGAGATGGACATAGGAGACGGAAGTGTTGAGAGTCTCTGGGTTAGGCTAAAAGGGGTAAAAAACAAGGGAGATGTCATGCTAGGAGTCTACTACAGGCCACCTAACCAGGTGGAAGAGGTGGATGAGGCTTTTTTTAAGCAACTAACAAAATCATCCAAAGCCCAAGATTTGGTGGTGATGGGGGACTTCAACTATCCGGCTATATGTTGGGAAAATAACACAGCGGGGCACAGACTATCCAACAAATTCCTGGACTGCATTGGAGACAACTTTTTATTTCAGAAGGTTGAAAAAGCTACTGGGGGGAAGCTGTTCTAGACTTGATTTTAACAAATAGGGAGGAACTCGTTGAGAATTTGAAAGTAGAAGGCAGCCTGGGTGAAAGTGATCATGAAATCATAGAGTTTACAATTCTAAGGAAGGGTAGAAGGGAGAACAGCAAAATAGAGACAATGGATTTCAGGAAGGCAGATTTTGGTAAGCTCAGAGAGCTGATAGGTAAGGTCCCATGGGAATCAAGACTGAGGGGAAAAACAACTGAGGAGAGTTGGCAGTTTTTCAAAGGGACACTATTAAGGGCCCAAAAGCAAGCTATTCCGCTGGTTAGGAAAGATAGAAAATGTGGCAAAAGACCACCTTGGCTTAACCATGAGATCTTGCAAGCTAAATATGAGTCAACAGTGTGATGCTGTTGCAAAAAAAGCAAACCTGATTCTGGGATGTATTAACAGGTGTGTTGTGAGCAAGACACGAGAAGTCATTCTTCCGCTCTACTCTGCTCTGGTTAGGCCTCAGCTGCAGTATTGTGTCCAGTTCTGGGCACCGCATTTTAAAAAAGATGTGGAGAAATTGGAAAGGGTCCAGAGAAGAGCAACAAGAATGATTAAAGGTCTTGAGAACATGACCTATGAAGGAAGGCTGAAAGAATTGGCTTTGTTTAGTTTGGAAAAGAGAAGACTGAGAGGAGACATGATAGCAGTTTTCAGGTATTTAAAAGGGTGTCATAAGGAGGAGGGAGAAAACTTGTTCACCTTAGCCTCTAAGGATAGAACCAGAAGCAATGGGTTTAAAGTGCAGCAAGGGAGGTCTAGGTTGGACATTAGGAAAAAGTTCCTAACTGTCAGGGTGGTTAAACACTGGAATAAATTGCCGAGGGAGGTTGTGGAATCTCCATCTCTTGAGATATTTAAGAGTAGGTTAGATAAATGTCTATCAGGGATGGTATTTGGTCTTATAGACTCATAGACTTTAAGGTCAGAAGGGACCATTATGATCATCTGGTCTGACCCCCTGCATGCTGCAGGCCACAAGACCCTTCCCTGGACTGTGCCGTTGAAGTCCCCAATCCTGTGTTTTAGTGACTTCAATCGGCAGGGACCCTCCTGCTAGTGATCCCTGCCCCATGCTGCGGAGGAAGGCGAAAAACCTCCAGAGGCTCAGCCAATCTACCCTGGAGGAAAATTCCTTCCCGACCCCAAATATGGCGATCAGTAATACCCCGAGCATGTAGGCAAGAGTCTCTAGCCTGACCCTTGTTTGCCATTATGCTATTTACGTACCATTGCTTGGTTTTCCTCGGCTACTATGTTTTACCATTAAACCATTCCCTCCATAAACTTATCCAACTTAATCTTAAAACCAGACAGGTCCGTTGCCCCCACCGTTTCCCTCGGAAGGCCGTTCCAATATTTCACCCCTCTGACGGTCAGAAACCTTCGTCTGATTTCAAGCCTGAACTTCCCCACGGCCAGTTTATATCCATTGGTTCTCGTGTCCACATTAGTACTCAGCTGAAATAATTCCTCTCCCTCCCTTGTATTTATCCCTCTGATATATTTAAAGATAGCAATCATATCCCCCCTCAGCCTTCGTTTTGTCAGACTAAACAACCCGAGCTCCTCTAATCTCTTTTCATACGACAGGTTTTCCATTCCTCTGATCATCCTAGTCGCCCTTCTCTGCACCCGTTCCAATTTGAGTTCATCTTTTTTAAACATGGGAGACCAGAACTACACACAGTACTCCAAATGAGGTCTCACCAGCGCCGTATACAACGGAAGCAGGACCTCCTTATCCCTACTAGATATACCTCGCCTAATACATCCCAAGACCGCATTGGCTTTTTTCACAGCCACGTCACATTGTCGACTCATAGTCATCCTGCGGTCTACAAGGACCCCTAGGTCCTTCTCCTCTTCCGTTACTTCTAACCAATGCGTCCCCATCTTGTAAATAAAATTGTTATTAGTCATCCCCAAGTGCATCACCTTACACTTTTCACTATTAAATTTCATCTTATTTCTGACACTCCAATTCACAAGCTCATTCAAGTCTCCCTGCAGAATATCCCTATCCTCCTCCGAATTTGCAACTCCTCCCACCTTCGTATCATCCGCAAACTTTATCAGCCCACTCTTGCAATCGGTTCCGAGGTCAGTTATAAATAGATTAAATAAAATGGGTCCCAAAACCGAACCTTGAGGCACTCCACTAGTAACCTCCCTCCAACCCGACAGTTCACCCTTTAATACGACCCGCTGCATTCTCCCCATTAACCAATTCTTTATCCACCTCTGGATTTTCATATCGATCCCCATGTTTTCCAGATTAACCAATAATTCCTCATGGGGTACAGTATCAAACGCTTTACTGAAATCCAGGTATATTAGGTCCACCGCATTTCCCTTATCTAATAAGTCCGTTACATGGTCCTGCCATGCGGGCACGGGACTGGACTCGATGACCTCTCGAGGTCCCTTCCAGTCCTAGAATCTACGAACGTATGAAAAAAACACTGTTCTCCACCCCCACCCAGGTTGGCCAGGGAGGAGGCTCTAGCAGGGGGGGCAGGAGGGATTCTGGCAGCAGTGAAGTGGGTTGCGGGGAAGTTGAGATCTTGACCCAAGTCATCCCAGACACTAATGCTAAGCCACAGGATGGCAGCATCTAGTGTCAGTGGAGTCCAAACACTATTTCAACCCCACAGTTTTCGATGAACTTCCCACAAGGAGAGGTGATGAGCACCCCCAGCAACACACACACACACACACACACACACACACACACACACACACACACACACACACACACACACACACACACACACACACACCACTCCTGGTGGTGGGAGGGGAACAGGAGAAAGGACAAAAGAAGTAAGAGATGAAGAGAAAGGAAGGAGGGATGGAGGAAAAGGTAAAACAAAAAGGACAAACCCTAATGTCCCCAGTGATTCTACGGCACAAAATCCAAGGGATGGAATAAAATTCTGCCATCTTAAACTACTGTTTTCCATGCCTAGAATTCAGCTGGCACCACGTGGATCAGACTGAGCAGCTGCCAAAACCTCTTGGAGGCTCTTACCTTCTAAACAGGGACGTCTGTTTTCTAGTAAAATCAGTAAAAGGAAAGGAGAAAACTCGAAAGAGGCTCCTGCACGCACTCACGTACGTGAACCCTAATACTCTCTCAGTCCTCAAAGAAAGACCCCGAGAAGGAGACTTGCTGAAGCAAAGCCACAGGGTCTCTGAGGTTTCCCTGGCCCTGTGCTCCTGTCCTGCCAGGCTGATGTCAGCATCTCTCTCGGAGGTCACCACCTCCCTAACACATTTGACCAATAAGCTGACATCCTGCAAAAGGCCTTTGTGATGTCACTGCCACACCCAACCAAACCCTCAAGTGCTAATGTCCTGCTGCTGGCCTGACACTTTGAAGGTTTGAGGATGTCATAACTATAAAGGGAAGGGTAACAGCTGTCCTGTGTACAGTACTATAAAATCCTCCTGGCCAGAGACTCCAAAATCCTTTTCCCTCTAAAGGGTTAAGAAGCTCAGGTAACCTGGCTGGCATCTGACCTAAAGGACCAATAAGGGGACAAGATACTTTCAAATCTTGGGGAGGGGAAGGCTTTTGTTTGTGTTCTTTGTTTGTGTGGGTGTTCGCCCTCGGGACTGAGAGGGACCAGACATCAATCCAGGTTCTCCACATCTTTCTAAACAAGTCTCTCCTATTTCAAACAAGGCGTGTTAGTTTTCCTTTGTTTTCTCAACTTGTAAATGTACCTTTTACTAGAGTGTTTATCTTTGTTTGCTGTACTTTGAACCTAAGACTAGAGGGGAGTCCTCTGAGCTCTTTAAGTTTGATTACCCTGTAAGGTTAATTTCCATACTGATTTTACAGAGATGATTTTTACCTTTTTCTTTAATTAAAAGCCTGATTTTTAAGAACCTGATTGATTTTTCCTTGTTTTAAGATCCAAGGAGTTTGGATCTTGATTCACCAGGAGTTGGTGGAACGAAGGAGGGGAATGGTTAATTTCTCCTTCTTTTAGATCCAAGGGGGTTGGATCTGTATTCACCAGAAGTTGGTGGGAGGAAGGAGGGGGGATGGTTTAATTCTCCTTGTTTTAAGATCCAAGGGGTTTGGATCTGTATTCACCAGGGAATTGGTGAAACGTTTCTCAAGGCTACGCAGGGGAGGAAATTAGCCTTGGGATGGTGGTTAAGCTTAGAAGTTTTCATGCAGGCCCCTACATTTGTACCCTAAACTTCAAAGTGGGGATACAGCCTTGACACAGGTACTCTCTGTGGATCACCCCACTCAATGCGTCTTCATTCTAGGAAGCAAGTGGGCTAGACAGTAAAACATCAGAGGCTGCTCCCAATGCTACACTCAGTGTTTCCAAAATTAGTAGACTTTATGGCCACAAGAGACCTTTAGATCATCTAATCTAAGCCCCTGCATATCATAGGCTTCCTGTATAGTACAATAGTTACTCTTTGGGCACACACATTCCAGAAAGGCATCTAGTCTTCATTCAATGACATCAAGAGATGGAGAATCCACCACTTTCCCTTTTAGTGAGTGCCAGGGGGTTCCATTTCCCCTTCCACTAGCACCCCATTTACAGTGAGCCAGAGCAGTACCTGCAGCAGGGAGTGGGAGTTGCTGATGTCCACAGAGGCACAGCCCTTGCAGTGTCAACTTCCCACAAGGGGAGGTGAAGAGCACCCCCAGCAACACACACACACACACCACTCCTGGTGGTGGGAGGGGAACAAGAGAAAGCAAGGAGGGATGGAGGAAAAGGTAAAAGGAAAAGGACAAACCCTAATGTCCCCAGTGATTCTACAGCACAAAATCCCAGGTGGGCTATAAAATTCTGCCACCTTGAACTAGTGTTTTCCATGCCTAGAATTCAGCTGGCACCAGATGGATCAGACTGCAGACTGAGCAGGTTAAAAACCTCTGCAAGGTTCTTACCTTCTCAACAGGCACGTCTGTTTTCTAGTAAAATCAATAAAAGGAGAAACTCGAAAGAGGTTCCTCCTCCCACTCACATACTTGAACCCTAATACTCTCTGAGTCCTAAAAAGGGAGACCTCGAGAAGGAGACTTGCTAAAGCAAAGCCAAAGGGGTCTCTGAGGTTTCCCTGGCCCTGCGCTCCTGTCCTGCCTGGCTGATGTCAGCATCTCTCTCTCAGGTAACCACCTCCCTAACACCTTTGACCCATAGGCTGAGGTCCAGGATAAGGCCTTTGTGATATCACTGCCACACCCAACCAAACCCTAAAGTGCTAATGTCCTGCTACTGGCCTGACACTTTGAAGGTTTGAGCTACTCTCTGTGGATCACCCCACTCAATGCATCCTCATTCTAGGAAGCAAGCGGACTAGACAGTAAAACTTCAGAGGCTGCTCCCAATGCTACACTCAGTGTTTCCAAAATTTGTAGACTTTATGGTCAGAAGAGACCTTTAGAGCATCTCATCTAACCCGCTGCATATCATAGGCTTACTGTATAGTACAATAGTTACTCTTTGGGCACACACATTCCAGAAAGGCATCTAGTCTTCATTCAATGACACCAAGAGATGGAGAATCCACCACTTTCCCTTTTAGTGAGGGCCAGGGGGCTCCATTTCCCCTTCCACTAGCTCCCCATTTACAGTGAGCCAGAGCAGTACCTGCAGCAGGGAGCGGGAGTTGCTGAAGGCCTCAGAGGAACAGCCCCTGCAGTGTCTCAGGCATCTGGCGCAAGTGCCGGATGATGCGGAGCTGGTGCATCACTTTGGCCGTGACGTCCTCCTGCTGCAAGGGAACGAGAACCTGTCAGAGACTCAAAGGTCCCGAGGAATCAGGGGGAATTAAGGGCACCTGGAACCAGCAGTATTTCCACCCACCACCTGCCCACCGCTGAGGGATGAATTCACCTCCTGAACCCCAGAATGGAGTCTTCTTGTCCTTTCTAGTATCCTCCAGTGCCAACCCCCCTCCTTGTAGGATTACCTCCTGCTACCTCCCCCTCAGTGTTCTTCACAGCTGTTCCACCTCCAAACCAAACCTCAAGTTATCAGAACCCTCTTCTGCACCCCCAACCAGGTTGGGCATCGAGGCGGCTCTAGCGGGGGGGCAGGAGGGATTCTGCCAGAAGTGAAGTGGGTTGAGGGGAGGTTGAGATCTTGCCCCAAGTCATCCCAGACACTAATGCTAAGCCACAGGATGGCAGCATCTAGTGTCAGTGGAGTCCAAGCACTATTTCAACCATACAGTTTTGGATGAACTCCCCACAAGGGGAGGTGAAGAGCACCCCCAGCAACACACACACAAACACACACACACACACACACACACACACACACACACACACACACACCACTCCTGGTGGTGAAAGGGGAACAGGAGAAAGGACAAAAGAAGTAAGAGATGAAGAGAAAGGAAGGAGGGATGGAGGAAAAGGTAAAACGAAAAGGACAAACCCTAATGTCCCCAGTGATTCTACGGGACAAAATCCCAGGGAGGGAATAAAATTCTGCCATCTTAAACTACTGTTTTCCATGCCTAGAATTCAGCTGGCACCAGATGGATCAGACTGAGCAGGTTCCAAAACCTCTTGGAGGCTCTTACCTTCTAAATAGGGACGTCTGTTTCCTAGTAAAATCCGTCAAAAGGAAAGGAGAAAACTCGAAAGAGGCTCCTGCTCACACTCACATACGTCAACCCTAATACTCTCTGAGTCCTAAAAAGGGAGACCTCGAGAAGGAGACTTGCTGAAGCAAAGCCACAGGGGTCTCTGAGGTTTCCCTGGCCCTGTGCTCCTGTCCTGCCAGGCTGATGTCAGCATCTCTCTCGGAGGTCACCACCTCCCTAACACCTTTGACCAATAGGCTGACGTCCTGCAAAAGGCCTTTGTGCTATCACTGCCACACCCACCCTTCCCCGGAAGTGCTAATGTCCTGTTGCTGGGCTGACACTTTGAAGATTTCAGCTACTCTCTGTGGATCACCCCACTCAATGCCTGTTCATTCTAGGAAGCAAGCCGGCTAGACGGTAAAACATCACAGGCTGCTCCCAATGCTACACTCAGTGTTTCCAAAATTTGTAGACTTTATGGCCACAAGGGACCTTTAGAGCATCTCATCTAAGCCCCTGCATATCATAGGCCTCCTGTATAGTACAATAGTTACTTTTTGGGCACACACATTCCAGAAAGGCATCTAGTCTTCATTCAATGACATCGAGAGATGGAGAATCCACCACTTTCCCTTTTAGTGAGTGCCAGGGGGCTCCATTTCCCCTTCCACTAGCTCGCCATTTACAGGGAGACAGAGCAGTACCTGCAGCAGGGAGCGGGAGTTGCTGAAGGCCTCAGAGGCGCAGCCCCTGCAGTGTCTCAGGCACCTGGCGCAAGTGGCGGATGATGCGGGTGCATCACTTTGGCCGTGACGTCCTCCTCCTGCAAGGGAACGAGAACCTGTCAGAGACTCAAACGCCCCGAGGAATCAGGGGGAATTAAGGGCACCTGGAACCAGCAGTATTTAAACTGACTACCTGCCCACCACTGAGGGATGAATTCACCTCCTGAACCCCAGAATGGAGTCTTCTTGTCCTTTCTAGTAACCTCCAGTGCCAACCCACCACCTTGTAGGGTGAGCTCCTGCTACCTCCCCCTCAGTACCCTTGACAGCTGTTCTACCTCCAAACCACAGCTCAAGTTATCAGAACCCTCTTCTCCACCCCAACCCAGGTTGCGCAGGGAGGCGGCCCTAGCAGGGGGGGGCAGGAGCGATTCTGCCAGCTGTGAAGTGGGTTGCGGGGAAGTTGAGATCTTGCCCCAAGTTGTCCCAGACACTAATGCTAAGCCACAGGATGGCAGCATCTAGTGTCAGTGGAGTCCAAGCACTATTTGAACCCGACAGATTTGGATCAACTTCCCACAAGGGGAGGTGAAGAGCACCCCCAGCAACACACACACCACTCCAGGAGGTGGGAGGGGAACAAGAGAAAGGACAAAAGAAGTAAGAGATGAAGAGAAAGGAAGGAGGGATGGAGGAAAAGGTAAAACGAAAAGGACAAACCCTAGTGTCCCCAGTGATTCCACGGGACAAAATTCCAGGGAGGGAATAAAATTCTGCCACCTTAAACTACTGTTTTCCATGCCGAAAATTCAGCTGGCACCAGATGGATCAGACTGAGCAGGTTCCAAAACCTCTTGGAGGCTCTTACCTTCTAATTTTCAAGTAAAATCAGTAAAAGGAAAGGAGAAAACTCGAAAGAGGCTCCTGCTCGCACTCACATACGTCAACCCTAACACTCTCAGTCCTCAAAAAGAAACCTCGAGAAGGAGACTTGGTGAAGCAAAGCCACAGGGGTTTCTGAGGTTTCCCTGGTCGTAAGACCCTGTCCTCCCTGGCTGAAGACAGCATCTCTCTCTGAGGTCACCACCTCCCTAACACCTTTGACCAGTACGCTGAGGTCCTTGAAAAAGCCTTTGTGATATCACTGCCACACCCAACCAAACCCTAAAGTGCTCATGTCCTGCTGCTGGCCTGACACTTTGAAGGTTTGAGCTACGCTCTGTGGATCACACCACAAAATTCATCTTCATTCTAGGAAGCAAGCTAGCTAGACAGTAAAACATCAGAGGCTGCTCCCAATACTACACTCAGTGTTTCCAAAAGTAGGAGACTTTCTGGCCAGAAGAGACCTTTACAGCATCTCATCTAACCCACTCCATATCATAGGCTTCCAGTATAGTACAATAGTTACTTTTTGGGCACACACATTCCAGAAAGGCATCTAGTCTTCAATCAATGACATCAAGAGTTGGAGAATCCACCACTTTCCCTTTTAGTGAGTGCCAGGGGGCTCCATTTCCCCTTCCACTAGCTCCCCATTTACAGTGAGACAGAGCAGTACCTGCAGCAGGGAGAGGGAGTTGCTAAGGCCTCAGAGGAACAGCCCCTGCAGTGTCTCAGGCACATGGCGTAAGTGCCGGATGATGCGGAGCTGGTGCATCCCTTTGGCCGTGACGTCCTCCTCCTGCAAGGGAACGAGAACCTGTCAGAGACTCAAATGCCCCGAGGAATCAGGGGCAATTAAGGACACCTGGAACCAGCAGTATTTACACCCACCACCTGCCCACCACTGAGGGATGAATTCACCTCCTGAACCCCAGAATGGAGTCGTATTCTCCTTTCTAGTATCCTCCAGTGCCAACCCCCCTCCTTGTAGGGTGAGCTCCTGCTACCTCCCCCTCAGTGCCCTTGACAGCTGTTCCACCTCCAAACCAAACCTCAAGTTATCAGAACCCTCTTCTGAACCCCCACCCAGGTTGGGCATCGAGGCGGCTCTAGCGGGGGGGCAGGAGGGATTCTGCCAGAAGTGAAGTGGGTTGAGGGGAGGTTGAGATCTTGCCCCAAGTCATACCAGACACTAATGCTAAGCCACAGGATGGCAGCATCTAGTGTCAGTGGAGTCCAAGCACTATTTCAACCATACAGTTTTGGATGAATTACCCACAAGGGGAGGTGAAGAGCACCCCCAGCAACACACACACAAACACACACACACACACACACACCACTCCCGGTGGTGGGAGGGGAACAGGAGAAAGGACAAAAGAAGTAAGAGATGAAGAGAAAGGAAGGAGGGAGGGAGGAAAAGGTAAAACGAAAAGGACAAACACTAATGTCCCCAGTGATTCTACGGGACAAAATCACAGGGAGGGAATAAAATTCTGCCACCTTGAACTAGTGTTTTCCATGCCTAGAATTCAGCTTGCACCAGGTGGATCAGACTGAACAGGATACAAACCTCTCCGAGGCACTTACTTTCCTCAAAGAGAGACCTCAAGGAGGAGACTTGCTGAAGCAAAGCCAGAGGGGTCTCTGAGGTTTCCCTGGCCCTCATGTCAGCATCTCTCTCTGATGTCAGCATCTCTCTCTGAGATCACCACCTCCCTAACACATTTGACCAATAAGCTGACGTCCTGCAAAAGGCCTTTGTGATGTCACTGCCACACCCAACCAAACCCTGAAGTGCTAATGTCCTGCTGCTGGCCTGACACTTTGAAGGTTTGAGGTTGTCATAACTATAAAGGGAAGGGTAACAGCTGTCCTGTGTACAGTACTATAAAATCCTCCTGGCCAGAGACTCCAAAATCCTTTTCCCTCTAAAGGGTTAAGAAGCTCAGGTAACCTGGCTGGCATCTGACCTAAAGGACCAATAAGGGGACAAGATACTTTCAAATCTTGGGGAGGGGAAGGCTTTTGTTTGTGTTCTTTGTTTGTGTGGGTGTTCGCCCTCGGGACTGAGAGGGACCAGACATCAATCCAGGTTCTCCACATCTTTCTAAACAAGTCTCTCCTATTTCAAACAAGGCGTGTTAGTTTTCCTTTGTTTTCTCAACTTGTAAATGTACCTTTTACTAGAGTGTTTATCTTTGTTTGCTGTACTTTGAACCTAAGACTAGAGGGGAGTCCTCTGAGCTCTTTAAGTTTGATTACCCTGTAAGGTTAATTTCCATACTGATTTACAGAGATGATTTTTACCTTTTTCTTTAATTAAAAGCCTTATTTTTAAGAACCTGATTGATTTTTCCTTGTTTTAAGATCCAAGGAGTTTGGGGGGGCAGGTGGGATTCTGGCAGCAGTGAAGTGGGTTGCGGGGAGGTTGAGATCTTGCCCCAAGTCATCCCAGACACTAATGCTAAACCACACGATGGCAGCATCTAGTGTCAGTGGAGTCCAAGCACTATTTCAACCATACAGTTTTGGATCAACTCCCAACAAGGGGAGGTGAAGAGCACCCCCAGCAACACACACACACACACACACACACACACATATACCACTCCTGGTGGTGGGAGAGGAACAAGAGAAAGGACAAAAGAAGTAAGAGATGAAGAGAAAGGAAGGAGGGATGGAGGAAAAGGTAAAACGAAAAGGACAAACCCTAATGTCCCCAGTGATTCTACCAGACAAAATTACAGGGAGGGATTAAAATTCTGCCACCTTGAACTAGTGTTTTCCATGCCTAGAATTCAGCTGGCACCAGATGGATCAGACTGAGCAGGTTCCAAAACCTCTTGGAGGCTCTTACTTTCTAAACAGGGATGTCTGTTTTCTAGTAAAATCAGTAAAAGGAAAGGAGACAACTCGAAAGAGGCTCCTGCTCTCACTCATATACGTGAATCCTAATACTCTCTCAGTCCTCAAGAGAAACCTCGAGAAGGAGACTTGCTGAAGCAAAGCCACAGGGGTCTCTGAGGTTTCCCTGGCCATGCGCCCCTGTCCTGCCTCGCTGATGGCGGCATCTCTCTCTGAGGTTACCACCTCCCTAACACCTTTGACCAATATGCTGAGGTCCTGCAAAAGACCTTTGTGATATCACTGCCACCAATCAAACCCTTAAGTGCTAATGTCCTGCTGCTGGCCTGACACTATGAAGGTTTGAGCTACTCTCTGTGGATCACCCCACTCAATGCGTCTTCATTCTAGGAAGCAAGTGGGCTAGACAGTAAAACATCAGAGGCTGCTCCCAATGCTACACTCAGTGTTTCCAAAATTTGTAGACTTTATGGCCAGAAGAGACCTTTAGAGCATCTCATCTAAGCCCCTGCATATCATAGGCCTCCTGTATAGTACAATAGTTACTTTTTGGGCACACACATTCCAGAAAGGCATCTAGTCTTCATTCAATGACATCGAGAGATGGAGAATCCACCACTTTCCCTTTTAGTGAGGGCCAGGGGGTTCCATTTCCCCTTCCACTAGCACCCCATTTACAGTGAGCCAGAGCAGTACCTGCAGCAGGGAGTGGGAGTTGCTGATGTCCACAGAGGCACAGCCCTTGCAGTGTCAACTTCCCACAAGGGGAGGTGAAGAGCACCCCCAGCAACACACAAACACACACACCACTCCTGGTGGTGGGAGGGGAACAAGAGAAAGCAAGGAGGGATGGAGGAAAAGGTAAAACGAAAAGGACAAACACTAATGTCCCCAGTGATTCTACGGCACAAAATCCCAGGTGGGCTGTAAAATTCTGCCACCTTGAACTAGTGTTTTCCATGCCTAGAATTCAGCTGGCACCAGATGGATCAGACTGCAGACTGAGCAGGTTAAAAACCTCTCCAAGGTTCTTACCTTCTCAACAGGCACGTCTGTTTTCTAGTAAAATCAATAAAAGGAGAAACTCGAAAGAGGTTCCTCCTCGCACTCACATACTTGAACCCTAATACTCTCTGAGTCCTAAAAAGGGAGACCTCGAGAAGGAGACTTGCTAAAGCAAAGCCAAAGGGGTCTCTGAGGTTTCCCTGGCCCTGCGCTCCTGTCCTGCCTGGCTGATGTCAGCATCTCTCTCTCTGGTAACCACCTCCCTAACACCTTTGACCCATAGGCTGAGGTCCAGGATAAGGCCTTTGTGATATCACTGCCACACCCAACCAAACCCTAAAGTGCTAATGTCCTGCTACTGGCCTGACACTTTGAAGGTTTGAGCTACTCTCTGTGGATCACCCCACTCAATGCATCCTCATTCTAGGAAGCAAGCGGGCTAGACAGTAAAACATCAGAGGCTGCTCCCAATGCTACACTCAGTGTTTCCAAAATTAGTAGACTTTATGGTCAGAAGAGACCTTTAGAGCATCTAATCTAACCCGCTGCATATCATAGGCTTACTGTATAGTACAATAGTTACTCTTTGGGCACACACATTCCAGAAAGGCATCTAGTCTTCATTCAATGACATCAAGAGATGGAGAATCCACCACTTTCCCTTTTAGTGAGGGCCAGGGGACTCCATTTCCCCTTCCACTAGCTCCCCATTTACAGTGAGCCAGAGCAGTACCTGCAGCAGGGAGCGGGAGTTGCTGAAGGCCTCAGAGGAACAGCCCCTGCAGTGTCTCAGGCACCTGGCGCAAGTGCCGGATGATGCGGAGCTGGTGCATCACTTTGGCCGTGACGTCCTCCTGCTGCAAGGGAACGAGAACCTGTCAGAGACTCAAAGGCCCCGAGGAATCAGGGGGAATTAAGGGCACCTGGAACCAGCAGTATTTCCACCCACCACCTGCCCACCGCTGAGGGATGAATTCACCTCCTGAACCCCAGAATGGAGTCTTCTTGTCCTTTCTAGTATCCTCCAGTGCCAACCCCCCTCCTTGTAGCATTAGCTCCTGCTACCTCCCCCTCAGTGTTCTTCACAGCTGTTCCACCTCCAAACCAAACCTCAAGTTATCAGAACCCTCTTCTACACCCCCAACCAGGTTGGGCATCGAGGCGGCTCTAGCGGGGGGGCAGGAGGGATTCTGCCAGAAGTGAAGTGGGTTGAGGGGAGGTTGAGATCTTGCCCCAAGTCATCCCAGACACTAATGCTAAGCCACAGGATGGCAGCATCTAGTGTCAGTGGAGTCCAAGCACTATTTCAACCATACAGTTTTGGATGAACTCCCCACAAGGGGAGGTGAAGAGCACCCCCAGCAACACACACACACACACACACACACACACCACTCCTGGTGGTGAAAGGGGAACAGGAGAAAGGACAAAAGAAGTAAGAGATGAAGAGAAAGGAAGGGGGGATGGAGGAAAAGGTAAAACGAAAAGGACAAACCCTAATGTCCCCAGTGATTCTACGGGACAAAATCCCAGGGAGGGAATAAAATTCTGCCATCTTAAACTACTGTTTTCCATGACTAGAATTCAGCTGGCACCAGATGGATCAGACTGAGCAGGTTTCAAAACCTCTTGGAGGCTCTTACCTTCTAAATAGGGACGTCTGTTTTCTAGTAAAATCCGTCAAAGGAAAGGAGAAAACTTGAAAGAGGCTCCTGCTCACACTCACATACGTCAACCCTAACACTCTCTCAGTCCTCAAAGAGAGACCTCGAGAAGGAGACTTGCTGAAGCAAAGCCACAGGGGTCTCTGAGGTTTCCCTGGCCCTGTGCTCCTGTCCTGCCAGGCTGATGTCAGCATCTCTCTCGGAGGTCACCACCTCCCTAACACCTTTGACCAATAGGCTGACGTCCTGCAAAAGGCCTTTGTGATATCACTGCCACACCCACTCTTCCCCGGAAGTGCTAATGTCCTGTTGCTGGGCTGACACTTTGAAGGTTTCAGCTACTCTCTGTGGATCACCCCACTCAATGCCTGTTCATTCTAGGAAGCAAGCCGGCTAGACGGTAAAACATCAGAGGCTGCTCCCAATGCTACACATGGGCCTGGTCTACACTACGGGTTTAGGTCGACTTTAGCGGCGTTAAACCGAATTAAGCCTGGACACGTCCACACAACGAAGCCCTTTCTTTCGACTTAAAGGGTCCTTTAAACCGGTTTCTTTACACCACCTCTGACGAGGGGATTAGCGATAAAACCGGTCTTTGCGGGTCGGAATTGGGGTAGTGTGGACGGAATTACCACAAAGCCAGAGAAGCAAACGGAAGGTCCGGGGCAGAGCCGCAAACTTGCCGCTACTACGCGGAGCTGCATGCGATCCTAGGGGGTGCAGCCACCACTACCCCAACCGTGTGCTATGACTCTCTCACTGGAGAAACACACAGGGAAGACGGTTCAGGGAACGAGGAAGATGACGATGGAGGTACTGTAGGTAGCTCACAGCAGCAAGGAAGCGGAGAAACCGGTTTCCCCAACAGCCAGGATATGTTTGTGACCCTGGACCTGGAACCAGTAACCCCCGAACTCACCCAAGACCCTCAGGGCACACAGGAGACCTCTGGTGAGTGTAACTTTGTAACTATTTGTAAACATTACAAAAAAAAAGCAAGCGTGTTTAATGATTACTTTGCCCTGGCAATCGTGGCCAGTACATCTACTGGAAAAGTCTGTTAACGTGTATGGGGATGGAGCGGAAATCCTCCAGGGACATCTCCAGAAAGCTCTCCTGGTTGAAATGGGGTGATTTTATTAAGGGGACATTCAGAGGCGCCCGTTCCTGCTCTTCTGACCAGAAATGTTCCCCGCTGTTAACCACGCGGTGGGGGGAGGGGTGAAGTGATCATCCCAGAGAATCGTGTGTGTGTGTGTGGGGGGGGGGGGGTTACTTGTGTTTGTGCCGCATGTTAACCGGGAAACCACAGCCCCCTCCTTTTACATTGAAACCCCATTTTAAATGGACAACCCAATTCATCCTTGATATGGGAAATGCGCTGCTGTTTGCAACCTTTCCCGCATGTTAAGAAGGTTAAAAAAGCCAAAACACTGTGGCCTACGATGGCTGCCTGCAAGCCGAAATATGCGACCTTGTAATGAAAGAGTGTACCCATTGTTCTCTAAAATGTGTCTTTTTTAACCACCTCTCCCTTCTCCTCCGCCAGCTGCAAATGTTTCTCCTTCGCAGAGGCTCGTGAACATTAGAAAGAGAAAACGTAGGACGAGGGACGAGATGTTCACGGAGCTCCAGATGTCCGCCCAGGCTGATAGAGCACAGCAAAATGCGTGGAGGCAGTCAATGACGGAGATGAGAAAAGCCCAATATGAACGAGAGGAGAGGTGGCGGGCTGAATCGTGGGAAGAACAGAGCAAGTGGCGGGCTGAAGACGATAGGTGGCGTCAGCTTGCAGACAGACGGCAAGAGGCAATGCTCCGTCTGCTGGAGCATCAAACTGATATGCTCGAGTGTATGGTTGAGTTGCAGGAAAGGCAGCAGGAGCAGAGACCGCCGCTACAGCCCCTGTGTAACCAACAGCCCTCCTCCCCAAGTTCCATAGCCTCCTCACCCAGACGCCCAAGAACGCGGTGGGGGGGCCTCCGTCCACCCAGTCACTCCACCCCAGATGATCGCCCAAGCATCAGAAGGCTGGCCTTCAATAAGAGTTAAAGTTTTAAAATGCAGTGTGTCCTTTTCCATCCCTCCACCCCCACCCATTCCAGGCTACCTCGGCAATTATCCCCCTACCTCTGTAAGGAACTAATAAAGAATGCATGAATGTTAAAAAAAATGACTTTATTGCCTCTGCAAGCGGGAGGGGAGGGTGGGGTGGGGTGGTTGGTTTACAGGGAAGTAGAGTGAACCGGGTCGGGGGGGGGGGGGTTTGGAGGGTTCATCAAGGAGAAACAAACAGAAGTTTCACACCGTAGCCTGGCCAGTCACAAAACTCGTTTTCAAAGCTTCTCTGATGCGCACCGCGCCCTGCTGTGCTCCTCTAACCGCCCTGGTGTCTGGCTGCGCGTAATCAGCGGCCAGGCGAGTTGCCTCAACCTCCCACCCCGCCATAAAGGTCTCCCCCTTACTCTCACAGATATTGTGGAGCGCACAGCAAGTAGCAATAACAATGGGGATATTCTTTTCGCTGAGGTCTGAGCGAGTCAGTAAGCTGCGCCAGCGCGCTTTTAAACGTCCAAATGCACATTCCACCACCATTCGGCACTTGCTCAGCCTGTAGTTGAACAGGTCCTGACTCCTGTCCAGGCTGCCTGTGTACGGCTTCATGAGCCATGGCATTAAGGGGTAGGCTGGGTCCCCAAGGATCACGATAGGCATTTCAACATCCCCAATGGTCACTTTCTGGTCCGGGAAGAAAGTCCCTTCCTCCAGCTTTCGAAACAGAGCAGAGTTCCTGAAGACGCGAGCATCATGTACCTTTCCCGGCCATCCCACGTTGATGTTGGTGAAACGTCCCTTGTGATCCACCAGGGCTTGCAGCAGCATTGAAAAGTACCCCTTGCGGTTTACGTAGTCGGTGGCTTGGTGCTCCGGTGACAAGATAGGGATATGGGTTCCGTCTATGGCCCCGCCACAGTTTGGGAATCCCATTTCAGCAAAACCATCCACTATTGACTGCACGTTGCCCAGAGTCACTACCCTTGCTATCACCAGGTCTTTCATTGCCCTGGCAAATTGGATCACAGCAGCCTCCACCGTAGATTTGCCCACTCCAAATTGATTCCCGACTGACCGGTAGCTGTCTGGCGTTGCAAGCTTCCACAGGGCTATCGCCACTCGCTTCTCAACTGTGAGGGCTGCTCTCATCTTGGTATCCTGGCGTTTCAGGGCAGGGGACAGCAAGTCACAAAGTTCCATGAAAGTGCCCTTACGCATGCGAAAGTTTCGCAGCCACTGGGAATCGTCCCATACCTGCAGCACGATGCGGTCCCACCAGTCTGTGCTTGTTTCCCGGGCCCAGAATCGGCGTTCCACGGCATCAACCTGCCCCAGTGACACCATGATTTCCACATTGCTGGTGCCTGTGCCTTGTGAGAGGTCTATGTCCATGTCAATTTCCTCATCACTCTCGTCGCCGCGCTGCAATCGCCTCCTCGCCTGGTCCGGGTTTCACCTTGGCATGTCCTGGCTCTGCATATACTCCAGGACAATGCGCGTGGTGTTCATAGTGCTCATAATTGCCGCGGTGATCTGAGCAGGCTCCATGATCCCAGTGCTAGCTATGGCGCCTGGTCAGAAAAAAGGCGCGAAAGTAGTATCTGATGGACCAGGAGAAGGAGGGAGGGCGGGAGGGAGGGAGGGCCGAGTGACGACATGGCGTACAGGTACAGGAACAGGGAGAAACACAAACAACTGTCACACAGAATGGTCCCCCCAAAGATTAAAATGAAAACCCTGGGCTTAGCAGGCCATTGATTTCACGGAGGAAGGGGAAGCATATGAATACAGAACAAATCTATTTTTTACATCTTAAGGTGGCAGCCGACGGTGCAGCATGAGTGACAGCCATACCCATACCAGTATGACGATGACGGATACCAATCATAAAATACCATCATCTGCCAAAAGGCAAGGGGCTGCTGCTGTGTAGCAATGCAGCCCCACGTCTGCCAGCCCCACGTCCGCCAGCACCCAGCATCGCCCTCGGCCTCTTCTGGGTGCTTAGCAGACAATACTGGGCAATTGGCAGAAAATAGTATATTACGACTGGTAGCCATCATCATCGAAACAGTAGCATGTCTGCCCAGGTGGCCATGATTGACAGCCACACCAGTACGACGACGATGGGTACCAGTCATAATATACCATCGCCTGGCAAGGGGCTGGTGCAATGCAGCCCTACGGCTGCCAGCCCCATGGCTATCACTCATGCTACACCGTCTACCGCCAAAAGGCAGTTAGCAGCTGCTGCTGTGTAGCAATGCAGTCCCACGTCTGCCAGCACCCAGAGGACATATGGTGACGGTGAGCTCAGCTGAGCTGAGCGGGCTCCATGCTTGCCGTGATATGTTGTCTGCACAGGTAACCCAGGTAAAAAGGTGCGAATCTATTGTCTGCGTTGCTGTGACGAGGGGGGAGGGGCCTGACGACATGTACCCAGAACCGCCCGCGACACTGTTTTGCATCATCCGGGCATTGGAATCTCAACCCAGAATTCAAAGAAAAGGCGCGAACCGCTTCTCGGCTCTCTGAGCTGTGGCGCAAACGTAGTATCTGACGGACTAGGGGAAGGAGGGAGGGGGGCCGAGTGACGACATGGCGTACAGGCACAGGGAATTAAAATCAAGAACGGTGGCTGTGCATCAGGGAGAAACACAAACAACTGTCACACAGAATGTTCCCCCCAAAGATTAAACTGAAAACCCTGGGCTTAGCAGGCCGTTGATTTGACGGAGGGAGGGGGAAGCAAATGAATACAGAGCAAATCTATTTTTTACATCTTAAGACGACGGTGCAGCGTGACTGATAGCCCTCGGCATCTTTCTGGGTGCTTGGCAGCAAATACGGGGCGGCGTATGACGATGGTCTTCAGGCCTATTGCACAATCGGCTGCTCGGGGAAGACTCTGCTAACGTGCGATGACCCGACTTGTAATAGGACGGCTAATAGTCGTAATACACCATTTACTGCCAAAAGGCAAGCCCCACGGCTGCCAGCACCCAGATCGCCGATGAAGGCTACCAGTCTACTGCACCGTCTACCGCCAAAAGGCAGTTAGCAGCTGCTGCTGTGCAGCAATGCAGTCCCACGTCTGCCGACACCCAGAGGACATATGGTGACGGTGAGCTGAGCTGAGCGGGCTCCATGTTGTCTGCACAGGTAACCCAGGTAACCCAGGTAAAGAGGCGCGAATCTATTGTCTGCCGTTGCTGTGACGGGGGAGGGAGGGGCCTGACGACATGTACCCAGAACCGCCCGCGACACTGTTTTGCATCATCCGGGCATTGGGATCTCAACCCAGAATTCAAAGGGGCGGCGGAGACTGCGGGAACTGTGGGATAGCTGTGGGATAGCTACCCATAGTGCAATGCTCTGGAAGTCGACGCTAGCCTTGTACTGTGGACGCGGTCCGCCGACTAGAGCACCTAGAGCATTTTATTGTGTGGACACACACAATCGGCTGTATACAACCGATTTCAATAAAACCGGCTTCTATAAATTCGAACTAATTTCGTAGTGTAGACGTACCCTCAGTGTTTCCAAAATTAGGGGACTTTATGGCCAGAAGAGACCTTTAGAGCATCTCATCTAACCCCTTGCATACCATAGGCTTGCTGTATAGTACAATAGTTACTTTTTGGGCACACACATTGCAGAAAGGCATCTAGTCTTCCTTCAATGACATCAAGAGATGGAGAATCCACCACTTTCCCTTTTAGTGAGTTCCAGGGGGCTCCATTTCCCCTTCCACTAGCTCCCCATTTACAGTGAGCCAGAGCAGTACCTGCAGCAGGGAGCGGGAGTTGCTGATGGCCTCAGAGGCACAGCCCCTGCAGTGTCTCAGGAATCTGGCACAAGTGCCGGATGATGCGGAGCTGGTGCATCACTTTTGGCCGTGACGTCCTCCTGCTGCAAGGGAATGAGAACCTGTCAGAGACTCAAAGGCCCCGAGGAATCAGCGGGAATTAAGGGCACCTGGAACCAGCACTACTTCCACCCATCACCTGCCCACCACTGAGGGATAAATTCACCTCCTGAACCCCAGAATGGAATCTTCTTGTCCTTTCTAGTAACCTCCAGTGACAACCCCCCTCCTTGAAGGATGAGCTCCTGCTATCTCCCCCTCAGTGCCCTTGACAGCTGTTCCACCTCCAAACCACAGCTCAAGTCATTAGTACCTTTGGACACAGACTGGCTAACCTAGTGAGGAGGGCTTTAAACTAGGTTCGATGGGGACAGGTGAGCAAAGCCCACAGGTAAGTGGGGAACATGGAGACCGGGGAGATGGGTCAAAAACGAGAGGGAGTGTGGGCTATATTGTCAGAGGGAAAGGAGGGTCAGGACAAAACTGGGAGGAAAGATCAAACCAGTATCTTAGATGCCTATATACAAATGTGAGAAGTATGGGGAATAAGCAGGAAGAACTGGAAGTGCTAATAAATAAATACAACTATGACATTGTTGGCATCACTGAAACTTGGTGGGATAATACACGTGATTGGAATGTTGGTGTGGATGGGTACAGCTTGCTCAGGAAGGATAGACAGGGGAAAAAGGGAGGAGGTGTTGCCTTGTATATTAAAAATGTACACACTTGGACTGAGGTAGAGATGGACATAGGAGACGGAAGTGTTGAGAGTCTATGGGTTAGGCTAAAAGGGGTAAAAAACAAGGGAGATGTCATGCTAGGAGTCTACTACAAGCCAACTAACCAGGTGGAAGAGGTGGATGAGGCTTTTTTTAAGCAACTAACAAAATCATCCAAAGCCCAAGATTTGGTGGTGATGGGGGACTTCAACTATCCGGCTATATGTTGGGAAAATAACACAGCGGGCACAGACTATCCGACAAATTCCTGGACTGCATTGGAGACAACTTTTTATTTCAGAAGGTTGAAAAAGCTACTGGGGGGAAGCTGTTCTAGACTTGATTTTAACAAATAGGGAGGAACTCGTTGAGAATTTGAAAGTAGAAGGCAGCCTGGGTGAAAGTGATCATGAAATCATAGAGTTTGCAATTCTAAGGAAGGGTAGAAGGGAGAACAGCAAAATAGAGACAATGGATTTCAGGAAGGCAGATTTTGGTAAGCTCAGAGAGCTGATAGGTAAGGTCCCATGGGAATCAAGACTGAGGGGAAAAACAACTGAGGAGAGTTGGCAGTTTTTCAAAGGGACACTATTAAGGGCCCAAAAGCAAGCTATTCCGCTGGTTAGGAAAGATAGAAAATGTGGCAAAAGACCACCTTGGCTTAACCATGAGATCTTGCATGATCTAAAAAATAAAAAGGGGTCATATCAAAAATGGAAACTGGGACAGATTACAAAGGATGAATATAGGCAAACAACACAGGAATGCAGGGGCAAGATTAGAAAGGCAAAGGCACAAAATGAGCTCAAACTAGCTACGGGAATAAAGGGAAACAAGAAGACTTTTTATCAATACATTAGAAGCAAGAGGAAGACCAAAGACAGGGTAGGCCCACTGCTTAGTGAAGAGGGAGAAACTGTAACAGGAAACTTGGAAATGGCGGAGATGCTTAATGACTTCTTTGTTTCGGTCTTCACCGAGAAGTCTGAAGGAATGCCTAACATAGTGAATGCTAATGGGAAGGGGGGAGGTTTAGCAGATAAAATAAAAAAAGAACAAGTTAAAAATCACTTAGAAAAGTTAGATGCCTGCAAGTCACCCGGGCCTGATGAAATGCATCCTAGAATACTCAAGGAGCTAATAGAGGAGGTATCTGAGCCTCTAGCTATTATCTTTGGAAAATCATGGGAGACGGGAGAGATTCCAGAAGACTGGAAAAGGGCAAATATAGTGCCCATCTATAAAAAGGGAAATAAAAACAACCCAGGAAACTACAGACCCCAGTGAGTTTAACTTCTGTGCCAGGGAAGATAATGGAGCAAGTAATTAAGGAAATCATCTGCAAACACTTGGAAGGTGGTAAGGTGATAGGGAACAGCCAGCATGGATTTGTGAAGAACAAATCATGTCAAACCAATCTGATAGCTTTCTTTGATAGGATAACGAGCCTTGTGGATAAGGGTGAGGCTGTGGATGTGGTATACCTAGACTTTAGTAAGGCATTTGATACGGTCTCGCATGATATTCTTATTGATAAACTAGGCAAATACAATTTAGATGGGGCTACTATAAGGTGGGTGCATAACTGGCTGGATAACCGTACTCAGAGAGTTGTTATTAATAGTTCCCAATCCTGCTGGAAAGCCATAACGAGTGGGGTATCGCAGGGGTCTGTTTTGGGACCGGCGCTGTTCAATATCTTCATCAACGACTTAGATATTGGCATAGAAAGTACGCTTATTAAGTTTGCGGATGATACCAAACTGGGAGGGATTGCAACTGCTTTGGAGGACAGGGTCATAATTCAAAATGATCTGGACAAATTGGAGAAATGGTCTGAGTTAAACAGGATGAAGTTTAACAAAGACAAATGCAAAGTGCTCCACTTAGGAAGGAACAATCAGTTTCACACATACAGAATGGGAAGAGACTGTCTAGGAAGGAGTACGGCAGAAAGGGATCTAGGGGTTATAGTGGACCACAAGCTAAATATGAGTCAACAGTGTGATGCTGTTGCAAAAAAAGCAAACCTGATTCTGGGATGTATTAACAGGTGTGTTGTGAGCAAGACACGAGAAGTCATTCTTCCGCTCTACTCTGCTCTGGTTAGGCCTCAGCTGGAGTATTGTGTCCAGTTCTGGGCACCGCATTTTAAAAAAGATGTGGAGAAATTGGAAAGGGTCCAGAGAAGAGCAACAAGAATGATTAAAGGTCTTGAGAACATGACCTATGAAGGAAGGCTGAAAGAATTGGCTTTGTTTAGTTTGGAAAAGAGAAGACTGAGAGGAGACATGATAGCAGTTTTCAGGTATTTAAAAGGGTGTCATAAGGAGGAGGGAGAAAACTTGTTCACCTTAGCCTCTAAGGATAGAACCAGAAGCAATGGGTTTAAAGTGCAGCAAGGGAGCTCTAGGTTGGACATTAGGAAAAAGTTCCTAACTGTCAGGGTGGTTAAACACTGGAATAAATTGCCGAGGGAGGTTGTGGAATCTCCATCTCTTGAGATATTTAAGAGTAGGTTAGATAAATGTCTATCAGGGATGGTATTTGGTCCTGCCAGGCGGGCAGGGGACTGGACTCGATGACCTCTCGAGGTCCCTTCCAGTCCGATAATCTATGAATGTATGAAAAAAACACTGTTCTCCACCCCCACCCAGGTTGGCCAGGGAGGCGGCTCTAGCAGGGGGGGCAGGAGGGATTCTGGCAGCAGTGAAGTGGGTTGCGGGGAAGTTGAGATCTTGACCCAAGTCATCCCAGACACTAATGCTAAGCCACAGGATGGCAGCATCTAGTGTTAGTGGAGTCCAAACACTATTTCAACCCCACAGTTTTCGAGGAACAGGAGAAAGGACAAAAGAAGTAAGAGATGAAGAGAAAGGAAGGAGGGATGGAGGAAAAGGTAAAACAAAAAGGACAAACCCTAATGTCCCCAGTGATTCTACGGCACAAAATCCAAGGGATGGAATAAAATTCTGCCATCTTAAACTACTGTTTTCCATGCCTAGAATTCAGCTGGCACCAGATGGATCAGACTGAGCAGCTGCCAAAACCTCTTGGAGGCTCTTACCTTCTAAACAGGGACGTCTGTTTTCTAGTAAAATCAGTAAAAGGAAAGGAGAAAACTCGAAAGAGGCTCCTGCACGCACTCACGTACGTGAACCCTAATACTCTCTCAGTCCTCAAAGAGAGACCTCGAGAAGGAGACTTGCTGAAGCAAAGCCACAGGGGTCTCTGCGGTTTCCCTGGCCCTGTGCTCCTGTCCTGCCAGGCTGCTGTCAGCATCTCTCTCGGAGGTCACCACCTCCCTAACACATTTGACCAATAAGCTGACATCCTGCAAAAGGCCTTTGTGATGTCACTGCCACACCCAACCAAACTCTCAAGTGCTAATGTCCTGCTGCTGGCCTGACACTTTGAAGGTTTGAGGTTGTCATAACTATAAAGGGAAGGGTAACAGCTGTCCTGTGTACAGTACTATAAAATCCCTCCTGGCCAGAGACTCCAAAATCCTTTTCCCTGTAAAGGGTTAAGAAGCTCAGGTAACCTGGCTGGCATCTGACCTAAAGGACCAATAAGGGGACAAGATACTTTCAAATCTTGGGGAGGGGAAGGCTTTTGTTTGTGTTCTTTGTTTGTGTGGGTGTTCGCCCTCGGGACTGAGAGGGACCAGACATCAATCCAGGTTCTCCACATCTTTCTAAACAAGTCTCTCCTATTTCAAACAAGGCGTGTTAGTTTTCCTTTGTTTTCTCAACTTGTAAATGTACCTTTTACTAGAGTGTTTATCTTTGTTTGCTGTACTTTGAACCTAAGACTAGAGGGGAGTCCTCTGAGCTCTTTAAGTTTGATTACCCTGTAAGGTTAATTTCCATACTGATTTTACAGAGATGATTTTTACCTTTTTCTTTAATTAAAAGCCTTATTTATAAGAACCTGATTGATTTTTCCTTGTTTTAAGATCCAAGGAGTTTGGATCTTGATTCACCAGGAGTTGATGGGAGGAAGGAGGGGAATGGTTAATTTCTCCTTCTTTTAGATCCAAGGGGGTTGGATCTGTATTCACCAGAAGTTGGTGGGAGGAAGGAGGGGGGATGGTTTATTTCTCCTTGTTTTAAGATCCAAGGGGTTTGGATCTGTATTCACCAGGGAATTGGTGAAAGGTTTCTCAAGGCTACCCAGGGGAGGAAATTAGCCTTGGGATGGTGGTTAAGGTTAGAAGTTTTCATGCAGGCCCCTACATTTGTACCCTAAACTTCAAAGTGGGGATACAGCCTTGACACAGGTACTCTCTGTGGATCACCCCACTCAATGCGTCTTCATTCTAGGAAGCAAGCCGGCTAGACAGTAAAACATCAGAGGCTGCTCCCAATACTACACTCAGTGTTTCCAAAATTTGTAGACTTTATGGCCACAAGGGACCTTTAGAGCATCTCATCTAAGCCCCTGCATATCATAGGCCTCCTGTATAATACAATAGTTACTTTTTGGGCACACACATTCCAGAAAGGCATCTAGTCTTCATTCAATGACATCAAGAGATGGAGAATCCACCACTTTCCCTTTTAGTGAGTGCCAGGGGGCTCCATTTCCCCTTCCACTAGTTCCCCATTTACAGTGAGACAGAGCAGTACCTGCAGCAGGGAGCGGGAGTTGCTGAAAGACTCAGAGGAACAACCCATGCAGTGTCTCAGGCACCTGGCGCAAGTGGCGGATGATGCGGGTGCATCACTTTTGCCGTGACGTCCTCCTGCTGCAAGGGAACGAGAACCTGTCAGAGACTCAAACGCCCCGAGGAATCAGGGGGAATTAAGGGCACTGGGAACCAGCAATATTTCCACTCAGCACCTGCCCACCGCTGAGGGATGAATTCACCTCCTGAACCCCAGAATGGAGTCTTCTTGTCCTTTCTAGTAACCTCCAGTGCCAAATCCCCTCCTTGAAGGGTGAGCTGCTGCTACCTCCCTCTCAGTGCCCTTGACAGATGTTCCACCACCAAACCACAGCTCAAGTTATCAGAACCCTCTTCTCCACCCCCACCCAGGTTGGCCAGAGAGGCGGCTCTAGCAGGGGTGGCAGGAGGGATTCTGCCAGCAGTGAAGTGGGTTCCGGGGAGGTTGAGATCTTGCCCCAAGTCATCCCAGACACCAATGCTAATCCACACGATGGCAGCATCTAGTGTCAGTGGAGTCCAAGCACTATTTCAACCACACAGGTTTGGATGAACTCCCCACAAAGGGAGGTGAAGAGCACCCCCAGCAACACACAAACACACACACACACAAACCACTCCCGGTGGTGGGAGGGGAACAGGAGAAAGGACAAAAGAAGTAAGAGATGAAGAGAAAGGAAGGAGGGAGGGAGGAAAAGGTAAAACGAAAAGGACAAACACTAATGTCCCCAGTGATTCTACGGGACAAAATCACAGGGAGGGAATAAAATTCTGCCACCTTGAACTAGTGTTTTCCATGCTTAGAATTCAGATGGCACCAGGTGGATCAGACTGAACAGGATACAAACCTCTCCGAGGCACTTACTTTCCTCAAAGAGAGACCTCAAGGAGGAGACTTGCTGAAGCAAAGCCAGAGGGGTCTCTGAGGTTTCCCTGGCCCTCATGTCAGCATCTCTCTCTGATGTCAGCATCTCTCTCTGAGGTCACCACCTCCCTAACACATTTGACCAATAAGCTGACGTCCTGCAAAAGGCCTTTGTGATGTCACTGCCACACCCAACCAAACCCTGAAGTGCTAATGTCCTCCTGCTGGCCTGACACTTTGAAGGTTTGAGCTACTCTGTGTGAATCACCCCACTCAATGGGTCTTCATTCTAGGAAGCAAGCCGGCTAGACAATAAAACATCAGAGGCTGCTCCCAATGCTACACTCCGTGTTTCCAAAATTACTACACTTTATGGCCAGAAGAGACCTTTAGAGCATCTAATCTAAGCCCCTGCATATCATGGGCTTCCTGTATAGTACAATAGTTACTTTTTGGGTACAAACATTCCAGAAAGGTATCTAGTCTAAATTAAATGACATTAAGAGATGGAGAATCCATCACTTTCCCTTTTAGTGAGTGCCAGGGGGCTCCATTTCCCCTTCCACTAGCTCCCCATTTACAGTGAGCCAGAGCAGTACCTGCAGCAGGGAGCGGGAGTTCCTGAAGGCCTCAGAGGTGCAGCCCCTGCAGTGTCTCAGGCACGTGGCGTAAGTGCAGGATGATGCGGAGCTGGTGCATCATTTTGGCCGTGACGTCCTCCTGCTGCAAGGGAACGAGAACCTGTCAGAGACTCAAACGCCCCGAGGAATCAGGGGGAATTAAGGGCACCTGGAACCAGCAGTATTTAAACTGACTACCTGCCCACCACTGAGGGATGAATTCACCTCCTGAACCCCAGAATGGAGTCTTCTTGTCCTTTCTAGTAACCTCCAGTGCCAACCCACCACCTTGTAGGGTGAGCTCCTGCTACCTCCCGCTCAGTACCCTTGACAGCTGTTCTACCTCCAAACCACAGCTCAAGTTATCAGAACCCTCTTCTCCACCCCAACCCAGGTTGCGCAGGGAGGCGGCCCTAGCAGGGGGGGGCAGGAGCGATTCTGCCAGCTGTGAAGTGGGTTGCGGGGAAGTTGAGATCTTGCCCCAAGTTGTCCCAGACACTAATGCTAAGCCACAGGATGGCAGCATCTAGTGTCAGTGGAGTCCAAGCACTATTTGAACCCGACAGATTTGGATCAACTTCCCACAAGGGGAGGTGAAGAGCACCCCCAGCAACACACACACCACTCCTGGAGGTGGGAGGGGAACAAGAGAAAGGACAAAAGAAGTAAGAGATGAAGAGAAAGGAAGGAGGGATGGAGGAAAAGGTAAAACGAAAAGGACAAACCCTAGTGTCCCCAGTGATTCCACGGGACAAAATTCCAGGGAGGGAAGAAAATTCTGCCACCTTAAACTACTGTTTTCCATGCCGAAAATTCAGCTGGCACCAGATGGATCAGACTGAGCAGGTTCCAAAACCTCTTGGAGGCTCTTACCTTCTAATTTTCAAGTAAAATCAGTAAAAGGAAAGGAGAAAACTCGAAAGAGGCTCCTGCTCGCACTCACATACGTCAACCCTAACACTCTCTCAGTCCTCAAAAAGAAACCTCGAGAAGGAGACTTGCTGAAGCAAAGCCACAGGGGTCTCTGAGGTTTCCCTGGTCGTAAGCCCCTGTCCTCCCTGGCTGAAGACAGCATCTCTCTCTGAGGTCACCACCTCCCTAACACCTTTGACCAGTACGCTGAGGTCCTTGAAAAAGCCTTTGTGATATCACTGCCACACCCAACCAAACCCTAAAGTGCTCATGTCCTGCTGCTGGCCTGACACTTTGAAGGTTTGAGCTACGCTCTGTGGATCACACCACAAAATTCGTCTTCATTCTAGGAAGCAAGCTAGCTAGACAGTAAAACATCAGAGGCTGCTCCCAATACTACACTCAGTGTTTCCAAAATTTGTAGACTTTATGGCCACAAGAGACCTTTACAGCATCTCATCTAACCCCCTCCATATCATAGGCTTCCAGTATAGTACAATAGTTACTTTTTGGGCACACACATTCCAGAAAGGCATCTAGTCTTCAATCAATGACATCAAGAGTTGGAGAATCCACCACTTTCCCTTTTAGTGAGTGCCAGGGGGCTCCATTTCCCCTTCCACTAGCTCCCCATTTACAGTGAGCCAGAGCAGTACCTGCAGCAGGGAGAGGGAGTTGCTAAGGCCTCAGAGGAACAGCCCCTGCAGTGTCTCAGGCACATGGCGTAAGTGCCGGATGATGCGGAGCTGGTGCATCCCTTTGGCCGTGACGTCCTCCTCCTGCAAGGGAACGAGAACCTGTCAGAGACTCAAATGCCCCGAGGAATCAGGGGCAATTAAGGACACCTGGAACCAGCAGTATTTACACCCACCACCTGCCCACCACTGAGGGATGAATTCACCTCCTGAACCCCAGAATGGAGTCGTCTTCTCCTTTCTAGGAATCTCCAGTGCCAACCCCCGTCCTTGTAGGGTGAGCTCCTGCTACCTCCCCCTCAGTGCCCTTGACAGCTGTTCCACCTCCAAACCACAGCTCAAGTTATCAGAACCCTCTTCTCCACCCCCACCCACGTTGGGCAGGGAGGCGGCTCTAGCAGGGGGGGCAGGTGGGATTCTGGCAGCAGTGAAGTGGGTTGCGGGGAGGTTGAGATCTTGCCCCAAGTCATCCCAGACACTAATGCTAAACCACACGATGGCAGCATCTAGTGTCAGTGGAGTCCAAGCACTATTTCAACCATACAGTTATGGATCAACTCCCAACAAGGGGAGGTGAAGAGCACCCACACACACACACACACACACACACACACACACCCACACCCACACCCACACACACCCACACCCACACCCACACCCACACCCACACCCACACCCACACACACACACACACATATATATACCACTCCTGGTGGTGGGAGGGGAACAAGAGAAAGGACAAAAGAAGTAAGAGATGAAGAGAAAGGAAGGAGGGATGGAGGAAAAGGTAAAACGAAAAGGACAAACCCTAATGTCCCCAGTGATTCTACCAGACAAAATTACAGGGAGGGATTAAAATTCTGCCACCTTGAACTAGCGTTTTCCATGCCTAGAATTCAGCTGGCACCAGATGGATCAGACTGAGCAGGTTCCAAAACCTCTTGGAGGCTCTTACTTTCTAAACAGGGATGTCTAGTAAAATCAGTAAAAGGAAAGGAGACAACTCGAAAGAGGCTCCTGCTCTCACTCAAATACGTGAATCCTAATACTCTCCCAGTCCTCAAGAGAAACCTCGAGAAGGAGACTTGCTGAAGCAAAGCCACAGGGGTCTCTGAGGTTTCCCTGGCCATGCGCCCCTATCCTGCCTCGCTGATGGCAGCATCTCTCTCTGAGGTTACCACCTCCCTAACACCTTTGACCAATATGCTGAGGTCCTGCAAAAGACCTTTGTGATATCACTGCCACCAATCAAACCCTTAAGTGCTAATGTCCTGCTGCTGGCCTGACACTATGAAGGTTTGAGCTACTCTCTGTGGATCACCCCACTCAATGCGTCTTCATTCTAGGAAGCAAGTGGGCTAGACAGTAAAACATCAGAGGCTGCTCCCAATGCTACACTCAGTGTTTCCAAAATTAGTAGACTTTATGGTCACAAGAGACCTTTAGAGCATCTAATCTAAGCCCCTGCATATCATAGGCTTCCTGTATAGTACAATAGTTACTCTTTGGGCACACACATTCCAGAAAGGCATCTAGTCTTCATTCAATGACATCAAGAGATGGAGAATCCACCACTTTCCCTTTTAGTGAGGGCCAGGGGGTTCCATTTCCCCTTCCACTAGCACCCCATTTACAGTGAGCCAGAGCAGTACCTGCAGCAGGGAGTGGGAGTTGCTGATGTCCACAGAGGCACAGCCCTTGCAGTGTCAACTTCCCACAAGGGGAGGTGAAGAGCACCCCCAGCAACACACAAACACACACACCACTCCTGGTGGTGGGAGGGGAACAAGAGAAAGCAAGGAGGGATGGAGGAAAAGGTAAAACGAAAAGGACAAACCCTAATGTCCCCAGTGATTCTACGGCACAAAATCCCAGGTGGGCTGTAAAATTCTGCCACCTTGAACTAGTGTTTTCCATGCCTAGAATTCAGCTGGCACCAGATGGATCAGACTGCAGACTGAGCAGGTTAAAAACCTCTCCAAGGTTCTTACCTTCTCAACAGGCACGTCTGTTTTCTAGTAAAATCAATAAAAGGAGAAACTCGAAAGAGGTTCCTCCTCGCACTCACATACTTGAACCCTAATACTCTCTGAGTCATAAAAAGGGAGACCTCGAGAAGAAGACTTGCTAAAGCAAAGCCAAAGGGGTCTCTGAGGTTTCCCTGGCCCTGCGCTCCTGTCCTGCCTGACTGAGACTTCTAATTTTCAAGTAAAATCAGTAAAAGGAAAGGAGAAAACTCGAAAGAGGCTCCTGCTCGCACTCACATACGTCAACCCTAACACTCTCTCAGTCCTCAAAAAGAAACCTCGAGAAGGAGACTTGCTGAAGCAAAGCCACAGGGGTCTCTGAGGTTTCCCTGGTCGTAAGCCCCTGTCCTCCCTGGCTGAAGACAGCATCTCTCTCTGAGGTCACCACCTCCCTAACACCTTTGACCAGTACGCTGAGGTCCTTGAAAAAGCCTTTGTGATATCACTGCCACACCCAACCAAACCCTAAAGTGCTCATGTCCTGCTGCTGGCCTGACACTTTGAAGGTTTGAGCTACGCTCTGTGGATCACACCACAAAATTCGTCTTCATTCTAGGAAGCAAGCTAGCTAGACAGTAAAACATCAGAGGCTGCTCCCAATGCTACACTCAGTGTTTCCAAAATTAGTAGACTTTATGGTCAGAAGAGACCTTTAGAGCATCTCATCTAACCCGCTGCATATCATAGGCTTACTGTATAGTACTATAGTTACTCCTTGGGCACACACATTCCAGAAAGGCATCTAGTCTTCATTCAATGACATCAAGAGATGGAGAATCCACCACTTTCCCTTTTAGTGAGGGCCAGGGGGCTCCATTTCCCCTTCCACTAGCTCCCCATTTACAGTGAGCCAGAGCAGTACCTGCAGCAGGGAGCGGGAGTTGCTGAAGGCCTCAGAGGAACAGCCCCTGCAGTGTCTCAGGCACCTGGCGCAAGTGCTGGATGATGCGGAGCTGGTGCATCACTTTGGCCGTGACGTCCTCCTGCTGCAAGGGAACGAGAACCTGTCAGAGACTCAAAGGCCCCGAGGAATCAGGGGGAATTAAGGGCACCTGGAACCAGCAGTATTTCCACCCACCACCTGCCCACCGCTGAGGGATGAATTCACCTCCTGAACCCCAGAATGGAGTCTTCTTGTCCTTTCTAGTATCCTCCAGTGCCAACCCCCCTCCTTGTAGGATTAGAGTTTGCAATTCTAAGGAAGGGTAGAAGGGAGAACAGCAAAATAGAGACAATGGATTTCAGGAAGGCAGATTTTGGTAAGCTCAGAGAGCTGATAGGTAAGGTCCCATGGGAATCAAGACTGAGGGGAAAAACAACTGAGGAGAGTTGGCAGTTTTTCAAAGGGACACTATTAAGGGCCCAAAAGCAAGCTATTCCGCTGGTTAGGAAAGATAGAAAATGTGGCAAAAGACCACCTTGGCTTAACCATGAGATCTTGCATGATCTAAAAAATAAAAAGGAGTCATATCAAAAATGGAAACTGGGACAGATTACAAAGGATGAATATAGGCAAACAACACAGGAATGCAGGGGCAAGATTAGAAAGGCAAAGGCACAAAATGAGCTCAAACTAGCTACGGGAATAAAGGGAAACAAGAAGACTTTTTATCAATACATTAGAAGCAAGAGGAAGACCAAAGACAGGGTAGGCCCACTGCTTAGTGAAGAGGGAGAAACTGTAACAGGAAACTTGGAAATGGCGGAGATGCTTAATGACTTCTTTGTTTCGGTCTTCACCGAGAAGTCTGAAGGAATGCCTAACATAGTGAATGCTAGTGGGAAGGGGGTAGGTTTAGCAGATAAAATAAAAAAAGAACAAGTTAAAACTCACTTAGAAAAGTTAGATGCCTGCAAGTCACCCGGGCCTGATGAAATGCATCCTAGAATACTCAAGGAGCTAATAGAGGAGGTATCTGAGCCTCTAGCTATTATCTTTGGAAAATCATGGGAGACGGGAGAGATTCCAGGAGACTGGAAAAGGGCAAATATAGTGCCCATCTATAAAAAGGGAAATAAAAACAACCCAGGAAACTACAGACCCCAGTGACTTTAACTTCTGTGCCAGGGAAGATAATGGAGCAAGTAATTAAGGAAATCATCTGCAAACACTTGGAAGGTGGTAAGGTGATAGGGAACAGCCAGCATGGATTTGTGAAGAACAAATCATGTCAAACCAATCTGATAGCTTTCTTTGATAGGATAACGAGCCTTGTGGATAAGGGTGAGGCTGTGGATGTGGTATACCTAGACTTTAGTAAGGCATTTGATACGGTCTCGCATGATATTCTTATTGATAAACTAGGCAAATACAATTTAGATGGGGCTACTATAAGGTGGGTGCATAACTGGCTGGATAACCGTACTCAGAGAGTTGTTATTAATAGTTCCCAATCCTGCTGGAAAGCCATAACGAGTGGGGTATCGCAGGGGTCTGTTTTGGGACCGGCGCTGTTCAATATCTTCATCAACGACTTAGATATTGGCATAGAAAGTACGCTTATTAAGTTTGCGGATGATACCAAACTGGGAGGGATTGCAACTGCTTTGGAGGACAGGGTCATAATTCAAAATGATCTGGACAAATTGGAGAAATGGTCTGAGTTAAACAGGATGAAGTTTAACAAAGACAAATGCAAAGTGCTCCACTTAGGAAGGAACAATCAGTTTCACACATACAGAATGGGAAGAGACTGTCTAGGAAGGAGTACGGCAGAAAGGGATCTAGGGGTTATAGTGGACCACAAGCTAAATATGAGTCAACAGTGTGATGCTGTTGCAAAAAAAGCAAACCTGATTCTGGGATGTATTAACAGGTGTGTTGTGAGCAAGACACGAGAAGTCATTCTTCCGCTCTACTCTGCTCTGGTTAGGCCTCAGCTGGAGTATTGTGTCCAGTTCTGGGCACCGCATTTTAAAAAAGATGTGGAGAAATTGGAAAGGGTCCAGAGAAGAGCAACAAGAATGATTAAAGGTCTTGAGAACATGACCTATGAAGGAAGGCTGAAAGAATTGGCTTTGTTTAGTTTGGAAAAGAGAAGACTGAGAGGAGACATGATAGCAGTTTTCAGGTATTTAAAAGGGTGTCATAAGGAGGAGGGAGAAAACTTGTTCACCTTAGCCTCTAAGGATAGAACCAGAAGCAATGGGTTTAAAGTGCAGCAAGGGAGGTCTAGGTTGGACATTAGGAAAAAGTTCCTAACTGTCAGGGTGGTTAAACACTGGAATAAATTGCCGAGGGAGGTTGTGGAATCTCCATCTCTTGAGATATTTAAGAGTAGGTTAGATAAATGTCTATCAGGGATGGTCTAGATGGTATTTGGTCCTGCCACGCGGGCAGGGGACTGGACTCGATGACCTCTCGAGGTCCCTTCCAGTCCGATTATCTATGAATGTATGAAAAAAACACTGTTCTCCACCCCCACCCAGGTTGGCCAGGGAGGCGGCTCTAGCAGGGGGGGCAGGAGGGATTCTGGCAGCAGTGAAGTGGGTTGCGGGGAAGTTGAGATCTTGACCCAAGTCATCCCAGACACTAATGCTAAGCCACAGGATGGCAGCATCTAGTGTTAGTGGAGTCCAAACACTATTTCAACCCCACAGTTTTCGAGGAACAGGAGAAAGGACAAAAGAAGTAAGAGATGAAGAGAAAGGAAGGAGGGATGGAGGAAAAGGTAAAACGAAAAGGACAAACCCTAATGTCCCCAGTGATTCTACGGCACAAAATCCCAGGTGGGCTATAAAATTCTGCCACCTTGAACTAGTGTTTTCCATGCCTAGAATTCAGCTGGCACCAGATGGATCAGACTGCAGACTGAGCAGGTTAAAAACCTCTCCAAGGTTCTTACCTTCTCAACAGGCACGTCTGTTTTCTAGTAAAATCAATAAAAGGAGAAACTCGAAAGAGGTTCCTCCTCGCACTCACATACTTGAACCCTAATACTCTCTGAGTCCTAAAAAGGGAGACCTCGAGAAGGAGACTTGCTAAAGCAAAGCCAAAGGGGTCTCTGAGGTTTCCCTGGCCCTGCGCTCCTGTCCTGCCTGGCTGATGTCAGCATCTCTCTCTCAGGTAACCACCTCCCTAACACCTTTGACCCATAGGCTGAGGTCCAGGATAAGGCCTTTGTGATATCACTGCCACACCCAACCAAACCCTAAAGTGCTAATGTCCTGCTACTGGCCTGACACTTTGAAGGTTTGAGCTACTCTCTGTGGATCACCCCACTCAATGCATCCTCATTCTAGGAAGCAAGCGGGCTAGACAGTAAAACATCAGAGGCTGCTCCCAATGCTACACTCAGTGTTTCCAAAATTAGTAGACTTTATGGTCACAAGAGACCTTTAGAGCATCTAATCTAACCCGCTGCATATCATAGGCTTACTGTATAGTACAATAGTTACTCTTTGGGCACACACATTCCAGAAAGGCATCTAGTCTTCATTCAATGACATCAAGAGATGGAGAATCCACCACTTTCCCTTTTAGTGAGGGCCAGGGGGCTCCATTTCCCCTTCCACTAGCTCCCCAGTTACAGTGAGCCAGAGCAGTACCTGCAGCAGGGAGCGGGAGTTGCTGAAGGCCTCAGAGGAACAGCCCCTGCAGTGTCTCAGGCACCTGGCGCAAGTGCCGGATGATGCGGAGCTGGTGCATCACTTTGGCCGTGACGTCCTCCTGCTGCAAGGGAACGAGAACCTGTCAGAGACTCAAAGGCCCCGAGGAATCAGGGGGAATTAAGGGCACCTGGAACCAGCAGTATTTCCACCCACCACCTGCCCACCGCTGAGGGATGAATTCACCTCCTGAACCCCAGAATGGAGTCTTCTTGTCCTTTCTAGTATCCTCCAGTGCCAACCCCCCTCCTTGTAGGATTAGCTCCTGCTACCTCCCCCTCAGTGTTCTTCACAGCTGTTCCACCTCCAAACCAAACCTCAAGTTATCAGAACCCTCTTCTGCACCCCCAACCAGGTTGGGCATCGAGGCGGTTCTAGCGGGGGGCAGGAGGGATTCTGCCAGAAGTGAAGTGGGTTGAGGGGAGGTTGAGATCTTGCCCCAAGTCATCCCAGACACTAATGCTAAGCCACAGGATGGCAGCATCTAGTGTCAGTGGAGTCCAAGCACTATTTCAACCATACAGTTTCGGATGAACTCCCCACAAGGGGAGGTGAAGAGCACCCCCAGCAACACACACACAAACACACACACACACAAACACACACACCACTCCTGGTGGTGAAAGGGGAACAGGAGAAAGGACAAAAGAAGTAAGAGATGAAGAGAAAGGAAGGAGGGATGGAGGAAAAGGTAAAACGAAAAGGACAAACCCTAATGTCCCCAGTGATTCTACGGGACAAAATCCCAGGGAGGGAATAAAATTCTGCCATCTTAAACTACTGTTTTCCATGCCTAGAATTCAGCTGGCACCAGATGGATCAGACTGAGCAGGTTCCAAAACCTCTTGGAGGCTCTTACCTTCTAAATAGGGACGTCTGTTTTCTAGTAAAATCCGTCAAAGGAAAGGAGAAAACTCGAAAGAGGCTCCTGCTCACACTCACATACGTCAACCCTAACACTCTCTCAGTCCTCAAAGAGAGACCTCGAGAAGGAGACTTGCTGAAGCAAAGCCACAGGAGTCTCTGAGGTTTCCCTGGCGCTGTGCTCCTGTCCTGCCAGGCTGATGTCAGCATCTCTCTCGGAGGTCACCACCTCCCTAACACCTTTGACCAATAGGCTGACGTCCTGCAAAAGGCCTTTGTGATATCACTGCCACACCCACCCTTCCCCGGAAGTGCTAATGTCCTGCTGCTGGCCTGACACTTTGAAGGTTTCAGCTACTCTCTGTGGATCACCCCACTCAATGCCTGTTCATTCTGGGAAGCAAGCCGGCTAGACGGTAAAACATCAGAGGCTGCTCCCAATGCTACACTCAGTGTTTCCAAAATTAGGGGACTTTATGGCCAGAAGAGACCTTTAGAGCATCTCATCTAACCCCTTGCATACCATAGGCTTGCTGTATAGTACAATAGTTACTTTTTGGGCACACACATTGCAGAAAGGCATCTAGTCTTCCTTCAATGACATCAAGAGATGGAGAATCCACCACTTTCATTTTAAGGGAGTGCCAGGGGGCTCCATTTCCCCTTCCACTAGCTCCCCATTTACAGTGAGCCAGAGCAGTACCTGCAGCAGGGAGCGGGAGTTGCTGATGGCCTCAGAGGCACAGCCCCTGCAGTGTCTCAGGAATCTGGCGCAAGTGCCGGATGATGCGGAGCTGGAGCATCACTTTTGGCCGTGACGTCCTCCTGCTGCAAGGGAATGAGAACCTGTCAGAGACTCAAACGCCCCGAGGAATCAGCGGGAATTAAGGGCACCTGGAACCAGCACTACTTCCACCCATCACCTGCCCACCACTGAGGGATAAATTCACCTCCTGAACCCCAGAATGGAGTCTTCTTGTCCTTTCTAGTAACCTCCAGTGCCAACCCCCCTCCTTGAAGGATGAGCTCCTGCTATCTCCCCCTCAGTGCCCTTGACAGCTGTTCCACCTCCAAACCACAGCTCAAGTTATTAGTACCTTTGGACACAGACTGGCTAACCTAGTGAGGAGGGCTTTAAACTAGGTTCGACGGGGACAGGTGAGCAAAGCCCACAGGTAAGTGGGGAACATGGAGACCGGGGAGATGGGTCAAAAACGAGAGGGAGTGTGGGCTATATTGTCAGAGAGAAAGGAGGGTCAGGACAAAACTGGGAGGAAAGATCAAACCAGTATCTTAGATGTCTATATACAAATGCGAGAAGTATGGGGAATAAGCAGGAAGAACTGGAAGTGCTAATAAATAAATACAACTATGACATTGTTGGCATCACTGAAACTTGGTGGGATAATACACATGATTGGAATGTTGGTGTGGATGGGTACAGCTTGCTCAGGAAGGATAGACAGGGGAAAAAGGGAGGAGGTGTTGCCTTGTATATTAAAAATGTACACACTTGGACTGAGGTAGAGATGGACATAGGAGACGGAAGTGTTGAGAGTCTCTGGGTTAGGCTAAAAGGGGTAAAAAACAAGGGAGATGTCATGCTAGGAGTCTACTACAGGCCACCTAACCAGGTGGAAGAGGTGGATGAGGCTTTTTTTAAGCAACTAACAAAATCATCCAAAGCCCAAGATTTGGTGGTGATGGGGGACTTCAACTATCCGGCTATATGTTGGGAAAATAACACAGCGGGGCACAGACTATCCAACAAATTCCTGGACTGCATTGGAGACAACTTTTTATTTCAGAAGGTTGAAAAAGCTACTGGGGGGAAGCTGTTCTAGACTTGATTTTAACAAATAGGGAGGAACTCGTTGAGAATTTGAAAGTAGAAGGCAGCCTGGGTGAAAGTGATCATGAAATCATAGAGTTTGCAATTCTAAGGAAGGGTAGAAGGGAGAACAGCAAAATAGAGACAATGGATTTCAGGAAGGCAGATTTTGGTAAGCTCAGAGAGCTGATAGGTAAGGTCCCATGGGAATCAAGACTGAGGGGAAAAACAACTGAGGAGAGTTGGCAGTTTTTCAAAGGGACACTATTAAGGGCCCAAAAGCAAGCTATTCCGCTGGTTAGGAAAGATAGAAAATGTGGCAAAAGACCACCTTGGCTTAACCATGAGATCTTGCATGATCTAAAAAATAAAAAGGAGTCATATCAAAAATGGAAACTGGGACAGATTACAAAGGATGAATATAGGCAAACAACACAGGAATGCAGGGGCAAGATTAGAAAGGCAAAGGCACAAAATGAGCTCAAACTAGCTACGGGAATAAAGGGAAACAAGAAGACTTTTTATCAATACATTAGAAGCAAGAGGAAGACCAAAGACAGGGTAGGCCCACTGCTTAGTGAAGAGGGAGAAACAGTAACAGGAAACTTGGAAATGGCGGAGATGCTTAATGACTTCTTTGTTTCGGTCTTCACCGAGAAGTCTGAAGGAATGCCTAACATAGTGAATGCTAATGGGAAGGGGGTAGGTTTAGCAGATAAAATAAAAAAAGAACAAGTTAAAAATCACTTAGAAAAGTTAGATGCCTGCAAGTCACCCGGGCCTGATGAAATGCATCCTAGAATACTCAAGGAGCTAATAAAGGAGGTATCTGAGCCTCTAGCTATTATCTTTGGAAAATCATGGGAGACGGGAGAGATTCCAGAAGACTGGAAAAGGGCAAATATAGTGCCCATCTATAAAAAGGGAAATAAAAACAACCCAGGAAACTACAGACCCCAGTGAGTTTAAATTCTGGGCCAGGGAAGATAATGGAGCAAGTAATTAAGGAAATCATCTGCAAACACTTGGAAGGTGGTAAGGTGATAGGGAACAGCCAGCATGGATTTGTGAAGAACAAATCATGTCAAACCAATCTGATAGCTTTCTTTGATAGGATAACGAGCCTTGTGGATAAGGGTGAGGCTGTGGATGTGGTATACCTAGACTTTAGTAAGGCATTTGATACGGTCTCGCATGATATTCTTATTGATAAACTAGGCAAATACAATTTAGATGGGGCTACTATAAGGTGGGTGCATAACTGGCTGGATAACCGTACTCAGAGAGTTGTTATTAATAGTTCCCAATCCTGCTGGAAAGCCATAACGAGTGGGGTATCGCAGGGGTCTGTTTTGGGACCGGCGCTGTTCAATATCTTCATCAACGACTTAGATATTGGCATAGAAAGTACGCTTATTAAGTTTGCGGATGATACCAAACTGGGAGGGATTGCAACTGCTTTGGAGGACAGGGTCATAATTCAAAATGATCTGGACAAATTGGAGAAATGGTCTGAGTTAAACAGGATGAAGTTTAACAAAGACAAATGCAAAGTGCTCCACTTAGGAAGGAACAATCAGTTTCACACATACAGAATGGGAAGAGACTGTCTAGGAAGGAGTACGGCAGAAAGGGATCTAGGGGTTATAGTGGACCACAAGCTAAATATGAGTCAACAGTGTGATGCTGTTGCAAAAAAAGCAAACCTGATTCTGGGATGTATTAACAGGTGTGTTGTGAGCAAGACACGAGAAGTCATTCTTCCGCTCTACTCTGCTCTGGTTAGGCCTCAGCTGGAGTATTGGGTCCAGTTCTGGGCACCGCATTTTAAAAAAGATGTGGAGAAATTGGAAAGGGTCCAGAGAAGAGCAACAAGAATGATTAAAGGTCTTGAGAACATGACCTATGAAGGAAGGCTGAAAGAATTGGCTTTGTTTAGTTTGGAAAAGAGAAGACTGAGAGGAGACATGATAGCAGTTTTCAGGTATTTAAAAGGGTGTCATAAGGAGGAGGGAGAAAACTTGTTCACCTTAGCCTCTAAGGATAGAACCAGAAGCAATGGGTTTAAAGTGCAGCAAGGGAGGTCTAGGTTGGACATTAGGAAAAAGTTCCTAACTGTCAGGGTGGTTAAACACTGGAATAAATTGCCGAGGGAGGTTGTGGAATCTCCATCTCTTGAGATATTTAAGAGTAGGTTAGATAAATGTCTATCAGGGATGGTCTAGATGGTATTTGGTCCTGCCACGCGGGCAGGGGACTGGACTCGATGACCTCTCGAGGTCCCTTCCAGTCCGATAATCTATGAACGTATGAAAAAAACACTGTTCTCCACCCCCACCCAGGTTGGCCAGGGAGGCGGCTCTAGCAGGGGGGGCAGGAGGGATTCTGGCAGCAGTGAAGTGGGTTGCGGGGAAGTTGAGATCTTGACCCAAGTCATCCCAGACACTAATGCTAAGCCACAGGATGGCAGCATCTAGTGTTAGTGGAGTCCAAACACTATTTCAACCCCACAGTTTTCGAGGAACAGGAGAAAGGACAAAAGAAGTAAGAGATGAAGAGAAAGGAAGGAGGGATGGAGGAAAAGGTAAAACAAAAAGGACAAACCCTAATGTCCCCAGTGATTCTACGGCACAAAATCCAAGGGATGGAATAAAATTCTGCCATCTTAAACTACTGTTTTCCATGCCTAGAATTCAGCTGGCACCAGATGGATCAGACTGAGCAGCTGCCAAAACCTCTTGGAGGCTCTTACCTTCTAAACAGGGACGTCTGTTTTCTAGTAAAATCAGTAAAAGGAAAGGAGAAAACTCGAAAGAGGCTCCTGCACGCACTCACGTACGTGAACCCTAATACTCTCTCAGTCCTCAAAGAGAGACCTCGAGAAGGAGACTTGCTGAAGCAAAGCCACAGGGGTCTCTGAGGTTTCCCTGGCCCTGTGCTCCTGTCCTGCCAGGCTGATGTCAGCATCTCTCTCGGAGGTCACCACCTCCCTAACACATTTGACCAATAAGCTGACATCCTGCAAAAGGCCTTTGTGATGTCACTGCCACACCCAACCAAACCCTCAAGTGCTAATGTCCTGCTGCTGGCCTGACACTTTGAAGGTTTGAGGTTGTCATAACTATAAAGGGAAGGGTAACAGCTGTCCTGTGTACAGTACTATAAAATCCCTCCTGGCCAGAGACTCCAAAATCCTTTTCCCTGTAAAGGGTTAAGAAGCTCAGGTAACCTGGCTGGCATCTGACCTAAAGGACCAATAAGGGGACAAGATACTTTCAAATCTTGGGGAGGGGAAGGCTTTTGTTTGTGTTCTTTGTTTGTGTGGGTGTTCGCCCTCGGGACTGAGAGGGACCAGACATCAATCCAGGTTCTCCACATCTTTCTAAACAAGTCTCTCCTATTTCAAACAAGGCGTGTTAGTTTTCCTTTGTTTTCTCAACTTGTAAATGTACCTTTTACTAGAGTGTTTATCTTTGTTTGCTGTACTTTGAACCTAAGACTAGAGGGGAGTCCTCTGAGCTCTTTAAGTTTGATTACCCTGTAAGGTTAATTTCCATACTGATTTTACAGAGATGATTTTTACCTTTTTCTTTAATTAAAAGCCTTATTTATAAGAACCTGATTGATTTTTCCTTGTTTTAAGATCCAAGGAGTTTGGATCTTGATTCACCAGGAGTTGATGGGAGGAAGGAGGGGAATGGTTAATTTCTCCTTCTTTTAGATCCAAGGGGGTTGGATCTGTATTCACCAGAAGTTGGTGGGAGGAAGGAGGGGGGATGGTTTATTTCTCCTTGTTTTAAGATCCAAGGGGTTTGGATCTGTATTCACCAGGGAATTGGTGAAAGGTTTCTCAAGGCTACCCAGGGGAGGAAATTAGCCTTGGGATGGTGGTTAAGGTTAGAAGTTTTCATGCAGGCCCCTACATTTGTACCCTAAACTTCAAAGTGGGGATACAGCCTTGACACAGGTACTCTCTGTGGATCACCCCACTCAATGCGTCTTCATTCTAGGAAGCAAGCCGGCTAGACAGTAAAACATCAGAGGCTGCTCCCAATACTACACTCAGTGTTTCCAAAATTTGTAGACTTTATGGCCACAAGGGACCTTTAGAGCATCTCATCTAAGCCCCTGCATATCATAGGCCTCCTGTATAATACAATAGTTACTTTTTGGGCACACACATTCCAGAAAGGCATCTAGTCTTCATTCAATGACATCAAGAGATGGAGAATCCACCACTTTCCCTTTTAGTGAGTGCCAGGGGGCTCCATTTCCCCTTCCACTAGTTCCCCATTTACAGTGAGACAGAGCAGTACCTGCAGCAGGGAGCGGGAGTTGCTGAAAGACTCAGAGGAACAACCCATGCAGTGTCTCAGGCACCTGGCGCAAGTGGCGGATGATGCGGGTGCATCACTTTTGCCGTGACGTCCTCCTGCTGCAAGGGAACGAGAACCTGTCAGAGACTCAAACGCCCCGAGGAATCAGGGGGAATTAAGGGCACTGGGAACCAGCAATATTTCCACTCAGCACCTGCCCACCGCTGAGGGATGAATTCACCTCCTGAACCCCAGAATGGAGTCTTCTTGTCCTTTCTAGTAACCTCCAGTGCCAAATCCCCTCCTTGAAGGGTGAGCTGCTGCTACCTCCCTCTCAGTGCCCTTGACAGATGTTCCACCACCAAACCACAGCTCAAGTTATCAGAACCCTCTTCTCCACCCCCACCCAGGTTGGCCAGAGAGGCGGCTCTAGCAGGGGTGGCAGGAGGGATTCTGCCAGCAGTGAAGTGGGTTCCGGGGAGGTTGAGATCTTGCCCCAAGTCATCCCAGACACCAATGCTAATCCACACGATGGCAGCATCTAGTGTCAGTGGAGTCCAAGCACTATTTCAACCACACAGGTTTGGATGAACTCCCCACAAAGGGAGGTGAAGAGCACCCCCAGCAACACACAAACACACACACACACACACAAACCACTCCCGGTGGTGGGAGGGGAACAGGAGAAAGGACAAAAGAAGTAAGAGATGAAGAGAAAGGAAGGAGGGAGGGAGGAAAAGGTAAAACGAAAAGGACAAACACTAATGTCCCCAGTGATTCTACGGGACAAAATCACAGGGAGGGAATAAAATTCTGCCACCTTGAACTAGTGTTTTCCATGCTTAGAATTCAGCTGGCACCAGGTGGATCAGACTGAACAGGATACAAACCTCTCCGAGGCACTTACTTTCCTCAAAGAGAGACCTCAAGGAGGAGACTTGCTGAAGCAAAGCCAGAGGGGTCTCTGAGGTTTCCCTGGCCCTCATGTCAGCATCTCTCTCTGATGTCAGCATCTCTCTCTGAGGTCACCACCTCCCTAACACATTTGACCAATAAGCTGACGTCCTGCAAAAGGCCTTTGTGATGTCACTGCCACACCCAACCAAACCCTGAAGTGCTAATGTCCTCCTGCTGGCCTGACACTTTGAAGGTTTGAGCTACTCTGTGTGAATCACCCCACTCAATGGGTCTTCATTCTAGGAAGCAAGCCGGCTAGACAATAAAACATCAGAGGCTGCTCCCATTGCTACACTCCGTGTTTCCAAAATTACTACACTTTATGGCCAGAAGAGACCTTTAGAGCATCTAATCTAAGCCCCTGCATATCATGGGCTTCCTGTATAGTACAATAGTTACTTTTTGGGTACAAACATTCCAGAAAGGTATCTAGTCTAAATTAAATGACATTAAGAGATGGAGAATCCATCACTTTCCCTTTTAGTGAGTGCCAGGGGGCTCCATTTCCCCTTCCACTAGCTCCCCATTTACAGTGAGCCAGAGCAGTACCTGCAGCAGGGAGCGGGAGTTCCTGAAGGCCTCAGAGGCGCAGCCCCTGCAGTGTCTCAGGCACGTGGCCTAAGTGCAGGATGATGCGGAGCTGGTGCATCATTTTGGCCGTGACGTCCTCCTGCTGCAAGGGAACGAGAACCTGTCAGAGACTCAAACGCCCCGAGGAATCAGGGGGAATTAAGGGAACCTGGAACCAGCAGTATTTCCACCCAGCACCTGCCCATCAATGAGAGATGAATTCACCTCCTGAACCCCAAAATGGAGTCTTCTTGTCCTTTCTAGAAACCTCCAGAGCCAACCCCCCTCCTTGTAGGGTGAGCTCCTGCTACCTCCTGCTCAGTGCCCTTCACAGATATTCCACCTCCAAACCACAGCTCAAGTCATCAGAACCCTCTTCTCCACCCCGACACAGGTTGGGCTGGGAGGCGGCTCTAACAGGGTGTGCAGGAGGGATTCTGCCAGCAGTGAAGTGGGTTGCAGGGAGGTTGAGATCTTGACCCAAGTCATCCCAGACACTAATGCTAAGTCACACAATGGCAGCATCTACTGTCAGTGGGGTCCAAGCACTATTTCAACCCCACAGTTTTGGATCAACTCCCCACAAGGGGAGGAGAAGAGAACCATCAGCACCACACACACACACACACACACACACACACACACACACACACCACTCCTGGTGGTGTGAGGGGAACAAGAGAAAGGACAAAAGAAGTAAGAGATGAAGAGAAAGGAAGGAGGGATGGAGGAAAAGCTAAAAGGAAAAGGACAAACCATAATGTCCCCATGTCGGACATCAGGAATGGTAACATACATAAGCCAGTATGTGAACACTTCAATCTCCCTGGTCATTCTATTACAGATTTAAAAGTCACTATCATTGAACAAAAAAAACTTCAGAAACAGACTTCAAAGAGAAACAGCAGAACTAAAATTCATTTGCAAATTCAACACCATTAATCTGGGCTTGAATAGGGACTGGGAGTGGCTGGCTCACTACAGAAGCAGCTTTTCCTCTCCTGGAATTGACACCTCCTCATCTATTATTGGGAGTGGACTACATCCACCCTGATTTTTGAATTGGCCCTGTCAACACTGGTTCTCCACTTGTGAAGTAACTCCCTGCTCTCCATGTGTCAGTATATAATGCCTGCATCTGTAACTTTCACTCTATGCATCCGAAGAAGTGAGGTTTTTACTCACGAAAGCTTATGCCCAAATAAATCTGTTAGTCTTTAAGGTGCCACCAGACTCCTTGTTGTTTTTGTAGATACAGACTAACATGGCTACCCCCTGATACTTGACACCATGCAAGGCACTAAATTTAGCCGTATGGAGTGGAAATCCATCAACCTCAACAAAAAACTTGCACAGATACAGACAGACATCATCTTCCTCTCCAAATGAAAACAGATGGACATCATACCAAAAGGACGGAAGGTCAAAAATCCATTGCAATCAACATACTACATTGAGTATGGTGAGAGATTGTGCCACACACTCTCTCAAAGAAACTGAGGAACCACCTGATCAGCATCCTGTACAGCAGACAGGAGAAGATCAAGAATGAGCTCTCAGAACTGGAGACTCTCATACAATACCAGCCTTCTACACAAACTTCCACGTGGCTGGACTTTACAAAAATGAGACAAGCCATTTACAATGCACACTTCACTTCTCTACAGAGGAAAAAGGACTGTAAGTTATCTAAACTAATACCTGCCACTAGGGGCTACAACAATGGTACCCTCAACTCATCTAACAACATTGTCAATCTTTCCAACCACACGCTTAGCCCAGCAGAAGAGTCTGTCCTATCTCGGGGACTCTCTTTCTGTCCCACCGTCCCCACGAACATGATACAGTTCTGCGGTGATCTGGAAGCCTACTTTCCTCGTCTCCGACTCAAGGAATATTTTCAACGCACCACTGAACAGTGCACTGACCCACAGGAACCCTCCTACCAACACTACAAAAAGAAGAATTCTGCGTGGACTCCTCCTGATGGTCGAAATGACAGACTGGACCTCTACATAGAGTGTTTCCGCAGACGTGCACAGGCTGAAATTGTGGACAAACAACATCACTTGTCCCATAACCTCAGCCGTACAGAACGCAATGCCATCCACAGCCTCAGAAACAACTCTGACATTATCATCAAAGGGGCTGACAAAGGAGGTGCTGTAGTCATAATGAACAGGTCAGATTATGAACAGGAGGCTGCCAGGCAACTCTCCAAGACCACATTCTACAGGCCACTATCCTCTGATCCCACTGAGGAATACCAAAAGAAACTACACCATCTGCTCAAGAAACTCCCAGCTACAGTACGGGAACAAATCTACATGGACACACCCCCAGAACCCCGACCAGGGGTATTCTATCTGCTACCCAAGATCCATAAACCCGGAAACCCTGGACGCCCCATCATCTCAGGCATTGGCACTCTGACGGCAGGATTATCTGGCTATTTGGCCTCTCTCCTCAGGCCCTATGCTACCAGCACTCCCAGCTATCTTCGAGACACCACCAACTTCCTGAGGAAACTACAATGCATTGATGTTCTTCCTGGAAACACCATCCTGGCCACCATGCATGTAGAAGCACTTTATACCAATATTCTACATGAGGATGGACTACAAGCTGTCAGGAACAGTATCCCTGATGAGGCCACAGCAAGCCTGGTGGCTGAGCTTTGTGACTTTGTCCTCACCCACAACCACTTCAGATTTGGGGACAACTTATACCTTCAAGTCAGTGGCACTGCTATGGGTACTCGCATGGCCCCACAGTATGCCAACATTTTTATGGCTGACTTAGAACAACGCTTCCTCAGCTCTCGTCCCCTAGTGCCCCTCCTCTACTTGCACTACATTGACGACATCTTCATCATATGGACCCATGGAAAGGAGGCCCTTGAAGAATTCCACCTGGACTTCAACAATTTCCACCCCACCATCAACCTCAGCCTGGACCAGTGCACACAAGAGATCCACTTCCTGGACACTACAGTACAAATAAGTGATGGTCACATAAACACCACCCTATACCGGAAACCTACTGACCGCTATACGTACCTACATGCCTCCGGCTTCCATCCAAGACACATCACACGATCCATTGTCTACAGCCAAGCCCTAAGATACAACCGAATTTGCTCCAACCCCTCAGACAGAGACAAACACCTACAAGATCTTTATCAAGCATTCGTAAAACTACAATACCCACCTGGGGAAGTGAGGAAACAGATTGACAGAGCAAGACGGGTACCCAGAAATCACCTACTACAGGACAGGCCCAACAAGAACAATAACAGAACACCACTGGCCATCACATACAGCCCCCAGCTAAAACCTCTCCAGCGCATTATCCACGATCTACAACCTATCCTGGAAAATGATCCCTCACTCTCACAGACCTTGGGAGGCAGGCCACTCCTCGCTTACAGACAACCCCCCAACCTGAAGCAAATACTCACCAGCAACTACACACCACACCACAGAAACACCAACCCAGGAACCTATCCCCGTAGCAAACCTCGTTGCCTACTCTGTCCCCATATCTACTCTGGCAACAGCATCAGAGGACCCAACCACATCAGCCACACCATCAGGGACTCATTCACCTGCACATCCACTAATGTCATATATGCCATCATGTGCCAGCAATGCCCCTCTCCCATGTACATTGGCCAAACCGGACAGTCCCTCCGCAAATGAATAAATGGACACAAATCGGACATCAGGAGTGGTAACATACATAAGCCAGTAAGTGAACACTTCAATCTCCCTGGTCATTCTATTACAGATTTAAAAGTCACTATCATTGAACAAAAAAACTTCAGAAACAGACTTCAAAGAGAAACAGCAGAACTAAAATTCATTTGCAAATTCAACACCATTAATCTGGGCTTGAATAGGGACTGGGAGTGGCTGGCTCACTACAGAAGCAGCTTTTCCTCTCCTGGAATTGACACCTCCTCATCTATTATTGGGAGTGGACTACATCCACCCTGATTTTTGAATTGGCCCTGTCAACACTGGTTCTCCACTTGTGAAGTAACTCCCTGCTCTCCATGTGTCAGTATATAATGCCTGCATCTGTAACTTTCACTCTATGCATCCGAAGAAGTGAGGTTTTTACTCACGAAAGCTTATGCCCAAATAAATCTGTTAGTCTTTAAGGTGCCACCAGACTCCTTGTTGTTTTCCTAATATCCCCAGTCATTCTACGGGACAAAATCCCAGGGAGGGAATAAAATTCTGCCGCCTTAAACTAGTGTTTTCCATGCCTAGAATTCAGATGGCACCAGGTGGATCAGACTGAACAGGTTACAAACCTCTCCGAGGCACTTACTTTCTCAACAGGGACTTCTGTTTTCTAGTAAAATGGGTAAAAGGAAAGGAGAAAACTTGAAAGAGGCTCCTGCTCACACTCACATATGTGAACCCTAATACTCTCTCAGTCCTCAAAGAGAGCTCGAGAAGGAGACTTGCTGAAGCAAAGCCACAGGGGTCTCTGAGGTTTCCCTGGCCCTGCGCCCCTGTTTTGCCTGGCTGATGTGAGCATCTCTCTCTGAGGTCACCACCTCCCTAACAACTTTGACCAATAGGCTGAGCTCCTGCAAAAGGCCTTTGTGATGTCACTGCCACACCCACCCATCCCCTGAAGTGCTAATATCCTGCTGCTGGCCTGACATTTTGAAGGTTTGAGCTACTCTCTGTGGATCACCCCACTCAATGCGTCTTCATTCTAGGAAGCAAGCCGGTTAGACAGTAAAACATTAGAGGCTGCTCCCAATGCTACACTCAGTGTTTCCAAAATTAATACACTTTATGGCCAGAAGAGACCTTTAGAGCATCTCATCTAACCCCCTGCATATCATAGGCTTCCTGTATAGGACAATAGTTACTTTTTGGGCACAAACATTCCAGAAAGGCATCTAGTTTCATTCAATGACTTCAAGAGATGGAGAATCCACCACTTTCCCTTTCACTGAGTGCCAGGGGGCTCCATTTCCCCTTCCACTAGCTCCCCATTTACAGTGAGCCAGAGCAGTACCTGCAACAGGGAGCGGGAGTTGCTGAAGGCCTCAGAGGCACAACCCCTGCAGTGTCTCAGGCACCTGGCGCAAGTGATGGATGAAGCGGAGCTGGTGCCTCACTTTGGCCGTGACGCCCTCCTGCTGCAAGGGAATGAGAACCTGTCAGACTCAAACGCCCCGAGGAATCAGGGGGAATTAAGGGCACCTGGAACCAGCAGTATTTCCACTCAGCACCTGCCCAACACTGAGGGATGAATTCACCTCCTGAATCCCAGAATGGAGTCTTCTTGTCCTTTCTAGTAACCTCCAGTGCCAATCCCCCTCCTTCTAGGGTGAGCTCCTGCTACCTCCCCCTCAGTGTCCTTGACAGCTGTTCCACCTCCAAACCACAGCTTAAGTCATCAGAAACCTCTTCTAGACCCCCACCAAGGTTGGGCTGGGAGGCGGGTCTAGCAGTGGGGGCAGGAGGGATTCTGGCAGCAGTGAAGTGGGTTGCGGGGAGGTTGAGATCTTGCCCAAGTCATCCGAGACACTAACGCTAAGCCACAGGATGGCAGCATCTAGTGTCTGTGGAGTCCAAGCACTATTTCAACCCCACAGTTTTGGATGAACTTCCCACAAGAGGAGGTGAAGATCATCCCCAGCAACACACACACACACACACACACACCACTCCTGGTGGTGGGAGGGGAACAGGAGAAAGGACAAAAGAAGTAAGAGATGAAGAGAAAGGAAGGAGGGATGGTGGAAAAGGTAAAACGAAAAGGACAAACCCTAATGTCCCCAGTGATTCCACAGGACAAAATCCCGTGTGGACTACAAAATTCTGTCACCTTGAACCAGTGTTTTCCATGCCTAGAATTCAACGGGCACCAGGTGGATCAGACTGAGCAGGTTCAAAAACCTCTTGGAGGCTCTTACCTTCTAAACAGGGACGTCTGTTTTCTAGTAAAATCAGTAAAAGGGAAGGAGAAAACTCGAAAGAGGCTCCTGCTCTCACTCACATACGTGAACCCTAATACTCTCTCAGTCCTCAAAGAGAGACCTCGAGAAGGAGACTTGCTAAAGCAAAGCCACAGGGGACTCTGAGGTTTCCCTGGCCCTGGGCCCCGACTGATGTCAGCATCTCTCTCTGAGGTCACCACCTCCCTAACACCTTTGACCAATACGCTGAGATACTGCATGTAGCGGGGCGGCCTGGCTCCCAGGCGCCCCAGGAAGTCAAGGCCACCGCGGCCTGTCCCCACCCCCCGGAAGTCAAGGGGCGGGACAGGAAGTATAAAGGCCAAGCCACAGCGCTCAGTAGCTGGCCGGCAGCGGGAGAGGACAGACGCTGGTGCCCGAGCTCCCGCGGACCTGAGCCTGCCGAGAGCCCGGTATCCTGAGGAACGGTCTGAGCTTCCCCCCGCCAAGGGCCCAGAGGGAGTGACAGACCTACCTGCTGCTCGGGGCCCGGAGGAGCCCATGATCTGCGACCCAGCAGACGGAACTCAGGAAGAACAGGTACCCATGGAGGAGGAGATGGGAAGTGGCCCGGGGATAGCAGACCCCGAACCCATGTCAGTGTGTTGCGGTCAGGATCCCCACTGACTGCGCGGCAGACGGACTGCTGCGGATAGGGCCCCGGGCTGGAACACAGTGGAGTGGGTGGGCCTGTGTTCCCCCCTGCCACCCCGTGCTGGGTGGCAGTCTCTCCTCCTCCTTGTCCAAGGGGCCTGGGCCTCTGACTGACGATTGGTTTGCTGCCCCGCCCTGACCTAGGGCCTGGGCTAACCCAAACTGACCCAGCTCCTGCTACAAGGCCTGGGCCGCTGACTGACTACTGGTTTGTTCCCCGCCCTGACCCAGGGCCGGAGCTGTTGATTGTGTGCTCAGTCCCTGCATAAGGGCCTGAGCTCTGAACTGTTGATTGTGTGCTCAGTCCCTGCATAAGGGCCTGAGCTCTGAACTGTTGATTGTGTGCTCAGTCCCTGCACAAAGGCCTGAGCGCCGAACTGCTAATTGTGTGCTCAGCCCCTACCCAAAGGTCTGGGCCCTAACTGTTATTCGCTTTGTAGCGGGGCGGCCTGGCTCCCAGGTACCCCAGGAAGGGACGAGCCCCACCCCGGAACTACTACACTGCAAAAGGCCTTTGTGATGTCACTGCCACACCCACCCATCCCCTGAAGTGCTAATGTCCTGCTGCTGGCCTGACACTTTGAAGGTTTCACCTACTCTCTGTGGATCACCCCACTCGATGCGTCTTCATTCTAGGAAGCAAGTCGGCTAGACAGTAAAGCATCAGAGGCTGCTCCCAATGCTACACTCAGTGTTTCCAAAATTACTACACTTTATGGCCAGAAGAGACCTTTAGAACATCTCATCTAACCCCCTGCATATCATAGGCTTCCTGTATAGTACAATAGGTACTTTTTGGGCACACACATTCCAGAAAGGCATCTAGTCTTCATGAAATGACATCAAGAGATGGAGAATCCACCACTTTCCCTTTTACTGAGTGCCAGGGCGCTCCATTTCCCCTTCCACTAGCACCCCATTTACAGTGAGCCAGAGCAGTACCTGCAGCAGGGAGCGGGAGTTGCTGATGGCCTCAGAGGCACAGCCCCTGCAGTGTCTAAGGCACCTGGCACAAGTGCCGGATGATGCGGAGCTGGTGCATCACTCTGGCCATGACGTCCTCCTGCTGCAAGGGAACGAGAACCTGTCAAAGACTCAAACGCCCCGAGGAATCAGGGGGAATTAAGGGCACCTGGAACCAGGAGTATTTAAACTGACTACCTGCCCACCACTGAGGGATGAATCCACCTCCTGAACCCCAGAATGGAGTCTTCTTGTCCTTTCTAGTAATCTCCAGTGCCAACCCACCACCTTGTAGGGTGAGCTCCTGCTACCTCCCCCTCAGTACCCTTGACAGCTGTTCTACCTCCAAACCACAGCTCAAGTTATCAGAACCCTCTTCTCCACCCCCACCCAGGTTGGGCAGGGAGGCGGCTCTAGCAGGGGGGGCAGGAGGGATTCTGCCAGCAGTGAAGTGGGTTGCGGGGAGGTTGAGATCTTGCCCCAATCATCCCAGACACTAATGCTAAGCCACAGGATGGCAGCATCTAGTGTCATTGGAGTTCAAGCACTATTTCAACCCCACAGTTTTGGATCAACTTCCCACAAGGGGAGGTGAAGAGCACCCCCAGCAACACACACACACACACACACACACACACACACACACACACACACCCACCCCACTCCTGGTGGTGGCAGGTGAACAGGAGAAAGGACAAAAGAAGTAAGAGATGAAGAGAAAGGAAGGAGGGATGGAGGAAAAGGTAAAACGAAAATGACAAACACTAATGTCCCCTGTGATTCTACGGGACAAAATCCCACAGAGGAAATAAAATTCTGCCACCTTAACCTAGTGTTTTCCATGCCTAGAATTCAGCTGGCACCAGATGGATCAGACTGAGCAGGTTCCAAAACCTCTTGGAGGCTCTTACCTTCTAAATAGGGACGTCTGTTTTCTAGTAAAATCCGTCAAAGGAAAGGAGAAAACTCCAAAGAGGCTCCTGCTCGCACTCACACATGTGAACACTAATACTCTCTCAGTCCTCAAAGAGAGACCTCAAGAAGGAGACTTGCTGAAGCAATAACAGACACTTGGTGGGATAACTCACATGACTGGAGTACTGTCATGGATGGATATAAACTGTTCAGGAAGGACAGGCAGGGCAGAAAAGGTGGGGGAGTTGCATTGTATGTAAGAGAGGAGTATGAGTGCTCAGAGGTCCGGTATGAAACTGTAGAAAAACCTGAGAGTCTCTGGATAAAGTTGAGAAGTGTGAGCAACAAGGGAGATGTCACGGTTGGAGTCTGGTATAGACCACCAGACCAGGGGGATGAGGTGGACGAGGCTTTCTTCTGGCAACTAGCAGAAGTTGCTAGATCGCAGGCCCTGGTTCTCATGGGAGACTTTAATCACCCTGATATCTGCTAGGAGAGCAATACAGCGGTGAACAGTCAATCCAGGAAGTTTTTGGAAAGTGTAGGGCACAATTTCCTGGTGCAAGTGCTGGAGGAACCAACTAGGGGCAGAGCTTTTCTCGACCTGCTGCTCACAAACAGGGAAGAATTAGTAGGGGAAGCAAAAGTGGATGGGAACCTGGGAGGCAGTGACCATGAGATGGTCGAGTTCAGGATCCTGACACAAGGAAGAAAGGAGAGCAGCAGAATACGGACCCTGGACTTCAGAAAAGCAGACTTTGACTCCCTCAGGGAACAGATGGGCAGGATCCCCTGGGAGAATAACATGAAGGGCAAAGGGGTCCAGGAGAGCTGGCTGTATTTTAAAGAATCCTTATTGCGGTTGCAGGAACAAACCATCCCGATGTGTAGAAAGAATAGTAAATATGGCAGGCGACCAGCTTGGCTAAACAGTGAAATCCTTGCTGATCTTAAACGCAAAAAAGAAGCTTACAAGAAGTGGAAGATTGGACAAATGACCAGGGAGGAGTATAAAAATATTGCTCAGGCATGCAGGAGTGAAATCAGGAAGGCCAAATCACACTTGGAGTTGCAGCTAGCAAGAGATGTTAAGAGTAACAAGAAGGGTTTCTTCAGGTATGTTAGCAACAAGAAGAAAGTCAAGGAAAGTGTGGGCCCCTTACTGAATGAGGGAGGCAACCTAGTGACTGAGGATGTGGAAAAAGCTAATGTACTCAATGCTTTTTTTGCCTCTGTCTTCACGAACAAGGTCAGCTCCCAGACTGCTGCACTGGGCAGCACAATATGGGGAGAAGGTGACCAGCCCTCTGTGGAGAAAGAAGTGGTTCGGGACTATTTAGAAAAACTGGACGTGCACAACTCCATGGGGCTGGATGCGCTGCATCCGAAGGTGCTAAAGGACTTGGCGGATGAGATTGCACAGCCATTAGCCATTATTTTTGAAAACTCATGGCGATCGAGGGAGGTCCCGGATGACTGGAAAAAGGCTAATGTAGTGCCCATCTTTAAAAAAGGGAAGGAGGAGGATCCGGGGAACTACAGGCCAGTCAGCCTCACCTCAGTCCCTGGAAAAATCATGGAGCAGGTCCTCAAGGAATCAATTATGAAACACTTAGAGGAGAGGAAAGTGATCAGGAACAGTCAGCATGGATTCACCAAGGGGAAGTCGTGCCTGACTAACCTAATTGCCTTCTATGATGAGATAACTGGCTCTGTGGAGGAGGGGAAAGCAGTGGATGTGTTATTCCTTGACTTTAGCAAAGCTTTTGATACGCTCTCCCACAGTATTCTTGCCACCAAGTTAAAGAAGTATGGGATGGATGAATGGACTGTAAGGTGGATAGAAAGCTGGCTGGATCGTCGGGCTCAACGGGTAGTGATCAATGGCTCCATGTCTAGTTGGCAGCCGGTTTCAAGCGGAGTAGTGCCCCAAGGGTCGGTCCTGGGGCCGGTTTTGTTTAATATCTTTATTAATGATCTGGAGGATGGTGTGGACTGCACTCTCAGCAAGTTTGCAGATGACACTAAACTAGGAGGCGTGGTAGATACGCTAGAGGGTAGGGATTGGATACAGAGGGACCTAGACAAATTAGAGGATTGGGCCAAAAAAAACCTCATGAAGTTCAACAAGGACAAGTGCAGAGTCCTGCACTTAGGACGGAAGAATCCCATGCACTGCTACAGACTAGGGACCGAATGGCTAGGTAGCAGTTCTGCAGAAAAGGACCTAGGGATCACAGTGGACGAGAAGCTGGATATGAGTCAACAGTGTGCTCTTGTTGCCAAGAAGGCTAACGGCATTTTGGGCTGTATAAGTAGGGGCATTGCCAGCAGATCGAGGAACGTGATCGTTCCCCTTTATTCGACATTGGTGAGGCCTCATCTGGAATACTGTGTCCAGTTTTGGGCCTGTGGAAGCAGAGAAAGAGCTCACAGGAAGGGGATGCAATGCATGACAGTTCGTTAGCAAGAGTTAGGCTAACTGTAACCCCAATAACGCGAGATTTGTAGAAGCGAGGAATGTGTGAGGCGGGTGAGAAAGAACTGTGTAAGAAGTCATTAGGACCTGGTATAGATAAGCTGTAGAAGACCTTGTGTAGATAAGGTATAGAAAATATTGTATGTTGGCAAGAGTCAAAACAAGTGAAGAAATGAGATATCAAGATGGCCTATGTATAAACAAAACGCAGCTGTCCCTCGTTATTTCTGTAATGAAAGGTATAAATGCTTGCTGTAATTAGTTACCTGGGAGAGACCTGCTTAGCTCTCTCCCTCTGGGCAATTGTGAGAGTTAATAAAGCATCTGACTTGCTGTACCTAAACAAATAGTGAGAACTCTGTTTTTCTCCGACAGGCCCCACACTACAAGAAGGATGTGGAAAAATTGGAAAGAGTCCAGTGGAGAGCAACAAAAATGATTAGGGGTCTGGAGCACATGACTTATGAGGAGAGGCTGAGGGAACTGGGATTGTTTAGTCTCCAGAAGAGAAGAATGAGGGGGGATTTGATAGCAGCCTTCAACTACGTGAAGGGGGGTTCCAAAGAGGATGGAGCTCGGTTGTTCTCAGTGGTGGCAGATGACAGAACAAGGAGCAATGGTCTCAAGTTGCAGTGGGGGAGGTCCAGGTTGGATATTAGGAAACACTATTTCACTTGGAGGGTGGTGAAGCACTGGAATGCGTTAACTAGGGAGCTGGTGGAGTCTCCTTCCTTGGAGGTTTTTAAGGCCCGGCTTGACAAAGCCCTGGTTGGGATGATTTAGTTGGGAATTGGTCCTGCTTTGAGGACGGGGTTGGAGTAGATGACCTCTTGAGGTCCCTTCCAACCCTGATATTCTATGATTCTATGATTCTATGAAAGTCACAGGGGTCTCTGAAGTTTCCCTGGCCCTAAGCCCCTGTCCTGCCTGGCTGATGTCAGCATCTCTCTCGGAGGTTACCACCTCCCTAACACCTTTGACCAATAGGCTGAGGTCCTGAAAAGGCCTTTGTGATGTCACTGCCACACCCACCCATCCCCGGAAGTGCTAATGTCCTGCTGCTGGCCTGACACTTTGAAGGTTTGAGCTACTCTGTGTGGATCACCCCACTCAATGCGTCTTCATTCTAGGAAGCAAGCCGGCTAGACAGTAAAACATCAGAGGCTGCTCCCAATACTACACTCAGTGTTTCCAAAATTTGTAGACTTTATGGCCACAAGAGACCTTTAGAGCATCTCATCTAAGCCCCTGCATATCATAGGCCTCCTGTATAGTACAATAGTTAGTTTTTGGGCACACACATTCCAGAAAGGCATCTAGTCTTCATTCAATGACATCGAGAGATGGAGAATCCACCACTTTCCCTTTTAGTGAGTGCCAGGGGGCTCCATTTCCCCTTCCACTAGCTCCCCATTTACAGGGAGACAGAGCAGTACCTGCAGCAGGGAGCGGGAGTTGCTGAAGGCCTCAGAGGCGCAGCCCCTGCAGTGTCTCAGGACCTGGCGCAAGTGGCGGATGATGCGGGTGCATCACTTTGGCCGTGACGTCCTCCTCCTGCAAGGGAACGAGAACCTGTCAGAGACTCAAACGCCCCGAGGAATCAGGGGGAATTAAGGGCACCTGGAACCAGCAGTATTTAAACTGACTACCTGCCTACCACTGAGGGATGAATTCACCTCCTGAACCCCAGAATGTAGTCGTCTTCTCCTTTCTAGTAATCTCCAGTGCCAACCCCCGTCCTTGTAGGGTGAGCTCCTGCTACCTCCCCCTCAGTGCCCTTGACAGCTGTTCCACCTCCAAACCACAGCTCAAGTTATCAGAACCCTCTTCTCCACCCGCACCCAGGTTGGGCAGGGAGGCGGCTCTAGCAGGGGGGGCAGGTGGGATTCTGGCAGCAGTGAAGTGGGTTGCGGGGAGGTTGAGATCTTGCCCCAAGTCATCCCAGACACTAATGGTAAACCACACGATGGCAGCATCTAGTGTCAGTGGAGTCCAAGCACTATTTCAACCATACAGTTTTGGATCAACTCCCAACACGGGGAGGTGAAGAGCACCCCCAGCAACACACACACACACACACACACACACACACACACACACACATATATACCACTCCTGGTGGTGGGAGGGGAACAAGAGAAAGGACAAAAGAAGTAAGAGATAAAGAGAAAGGAAGGAGGGATGGAGGAAAAGGTAAAACGAAAAGGACAAACCCTAATGTCCCAGGTGATTCTACCAGACAAAATTACAGGGAGGGATTAAAATTCTGCCACCTTAAACTACTGTTTTCCATGCCTAGAATTCAGCTGGAACCAGATGGATCAGACTGAGCAGGTTCCAAAACCTCTTGGAGGCTCTTACCTTCTAAACAGGGACGTCTGTTTTCTAGTAAAATCAGTAAAAGGAAAGGAGAAAACTCGAAAGAGGCTCCTGCACGCACTCACGTATGTGAACCCTAATACTCTCTCAGTCCTCAAAGAAAGACCCCGAGAAGGAGACTTGCTGAAGCAAAGCCACAGGGTCTCTGAGGTTTCCCTGGCCCTGTGCTCCTGTCCTGCCAGGCTGATGTCAGCATCTCTCTCGGAGGTCACCACCTCCCTAACACATTTGACCAATAAGCTGACATCCTGCAAAAGGCCTTTGTGATGTCACTGACACACCCAACCAAACCCTGAAGTGCTAATGTCCTGCTGCTGGCCTGACACTTTGAAGGTTTGAGGTTGTCATAACTATAAAGGGAAGGGTAACAGCTGTCCTGTGTACAGTACTATAAAATCCTCCTGGCCAGAGACTCCAAAATCCTTTTCCCTCTAAAGGGTTAAGAAGCTCAGGTAACCTGGCTGGCATCTGACCTAAAGGACCAATAAGGGGACAAGATACTTTCAAATCTTGGGGAGGGGAAGGCTTTTGTTTGTGTTCTTTGTTTGTGTGGGTGTTCGCCCTCGGGACTGAGAGGGACCAGACATCAATCCAGGTTCTCCACATCTTTCTAAACAAGTCTCTCCTATTTCAAACAAGGCGTGTTAGTTTTCCTTTGTTTTCTCAACTTGTAAATGTACCTTTTACTAGAGTGTTTATCTTTGTTTGCTGTACTTTGAACCTAAGACTAGAGGGGAGTCCTCGGAGCTCTTTAAGTTTGATTACCCTGTAAGGTTAATTTCCATACTGATTTTACAGAGATGATTTTTACCTTTTTCTTTAATTAAAAGCCTTATTTTTAAGAACCTGATTGATTTTTCCTTGTTTTAAGATCCAAGGAGTTTGGGGGGGCAGGTGGGATTCTGGCAGCAGTGAAGTGGGTTGCGGGGAGGTTGAGATCTTGCCCCAAGTCATCCCAGACACTAATGCTAAACCACACGATGGCAGCATCTAGTGTCAGTGGAGTCCAAGCACTATTTCAACCATACAGTTTTGGATCAACTCCCAACAAGGGGAGGTGAAGAGCACCCCCAGCAACACACACACACACACACACACACACATATACCACTCCTGGTGGTGGGAGAGGAACAAGAGAAAGGACAAAACAAGTAAGAGATAAAGAGAAAGGAAGGAGGGATGGAGGAAAAGGTAAAACGAAAAGGACAAACCCTAATGTCCCCAGTGATTCTACCAGACAAAATTACAGGGAGGGATTAAAATTCTGCCACCTTGAACTAGTGTTTTCCATGCCTAGAATTCAGCTGGCTCCAGATGGATCAGACTGAGCAGGTTCCAAAACCTCTTGGAGGCTCTTACTTTCGAAACAGGGATGTCTGTTTTCTAGTAAAATCAGTAAAAGGAAAGGAGACAACTCGAAAGAGGCTCCTGCTCTCACTCAAATACGTGAATCCTAATACTCTCTCAGTCCTCAAGAGAAACCTCGAGAAGGAGACTTGCTGAAGCAAAGCCACAGGGGTCTCTGAGGTTTCCCTGGCCATGCGCCCCTGTCCTGCCTCGCTGATGGCGGCATCTCTCTCTGAGGTTACCACCTCCCTAACACCTTTGACCAATATGCTGAGGTCCTGCAAAAGACCTTTGTGATATCACTGCCACCAATCAAACCCTTAAGTGCTAATGTCCTGCTGCTGGCCTGACACTATGAAGGTTTGAGCTACTCTCTGTGGATCACCCCACTCAATGCGTCTTCATTCTAGGAAGCAAGTGGGCTAGACAGTAAAACATCAGAGGCTGCTCCCAATGCTACACTCAGTGTTTCCAAAATTTGTAGACTTTATGGCCAGAAGAGACCTTTAGAGCATCTCATCTAAGCCCCTGCATATCATAGGCCTCCTGTATAGTACAATAGTTACTTTTTGGGCACACACATTCCAGAAAGGTATCTAGTCTTCATTCAATGACATCGAGAGATGGAGAATCCACCACTTTCCCTTTTAGTGAGGGCCAGGGGGTTCCATTTCCCCTTCCACTAGCACCCCATTTACAGTGAGCCAGAGCAGTACCTGCAGCAGGGAGTGGGAGTTGCTGATGTCCACAGAGGCACAGCCCTTGCAGTGTCAACTTCCCACAAGGGGAGGTGAAGAGCACCCCCAGCAACACACAAACACACACACCACTCCTGGTGGTGGGAGGGGAACAAGAGAAAGCAAGGAGGGATGGAGGAAAAGGTAAAACGAAAAGGACAAACCCTAATGTCCCCAGTGATTCTACAGCACAAAATCCCAGGTGGGCTGTAAAATTCTGCCACCTTGAACTAGTGTTTTCCATGCCTAGAATTCAGCTGGCACCAGATGGATCAGACTGCAGACTGAGCAGGTTAAAAACCTCTCCAAGGTTCTTACCTTCTCAACAGGCACGTCTGTTTTCTAGTAAAATCAATAAAAGGAGAAACTCGAAAGAGGCTCCTGCACGCACTGACGTACGTGAACCCTAATACTCTCTCAGTCCTCAAAGAAAGACCCCGAGAAGGAGACTTGCTGAAGGAAAGCCACAGGGTCTCTGAGGTTTCCCTGGCCCTGCGCTCCTGTCCTGCCAGGCTGATGTCAGCATCTCTCTCTGAGGTCACCACCTCCCTAACACATTTGACCAATAAGCTGACATCCTGCAAAAGGCCTTTGTGATGTCACTGCCACACCCAACCAAACCCTCAAGTGCTAATGTCCTGCTGCTGGCCTGACACTTTGAAGGTTTGAGCTACTCTCTGTGGATCACCCCACTCAATGCATCCTCATTCTAGGAAGCAAGCGGGCTAGACAGTAAAACATCAGAGGCTGCTCCCAATGCTACACTCAGTGTTTCCAAAATTAGTAGACTTTATGGTCAGAAGAGACCTTTAGAGCATCTAATCTAACCCGCTGCATATCATAGGATTACTGTATAGTACAATAGTTACTCTTTGGGCACACACATTCCAGAAAGGCATCTAGTCTTCATTCAATGACATCAAGAGATGGAGAATCCACCACTTTCCCTTTTAGTGAGGGCCAGGGGGCTCCATTTCCCCTTCCACTAGCTCCCCATTTACAGTGAGCCAGAGCAGTACCTGCAGCAGGGAGCGGGACTTGCTGAAGGCCTCAGAGGAACAGCCCCTGCAGTGTCTCAGGCACCTGGCGCAAGTGCCGGATGATGCGGAGCTGGTGCATCACTTTGGCCGTGACGTCCTCCTGCTGCAAGGGAATGAGAACCTGTCAGAGACTCAAAGGCCCCGAGGAATCAGGGGGAATTAAGGGCACCTGGAACCAGCAGTATTTCCACCCACCACCTGCCCACCGCTGAGGGATGAATTCACCTCCTGAACCCCAGAATGGAGTCTTCTTGTCCTTTCTAGTATCCTCCAGTGCCAACCCCCCTCCTTGTAGGATTAGCTCCTGCTACCTCCCCTTCAGTGTTCTTCACAGCTGTTCCACCTCCAAACCAAACCTCAAGTTATCAGAACCCTCTTCTGCACCCCCAACCAGGCTGGGCATCGAGGCGGCTCTAGCGGGGGGGCAGGAGGGATTCTGCCAGAAGTGAAGTGGGTTGAGGGGAGGTTGAGATCTTGCCCCAAGTCATCCCAGACACTAATGCTAAGCCACAGGATGGCAGCATCTAGTGTCAGTGGAGTCCAAGCACTATTTCAACCATACAGTTTTGGATGAACTCCCCACAAGGGGAGGTGAAGAGCACCCCCAGCAACACACAAACACACACACACACACACACACACCACTCCTGGTGGTGAAAGGGGAACAGGAGAAAGGACAAAAGACGTAAGAGATGAAGAGAAAGGAAGGGGGGATGGAGGAAAAGGTAAAACGAAAAGGACAAACCCTAATGTCCCCAGTGATTCTACGGGACAAAATCCCAGGGAGGGAATAAAATTCTGCCATCTTAAACTACTGTTTTCCATGACTAGAATTCAGCTGGCACCAGATGGATCAGACTGAGCAGGTTTCAAAACCTCTTGGAGGCTCTTACCTTCTAAATAGGGACGTCTGTTTTCTAGTAAAATCCGTCAAAGGAAAGGAGAAAACTTGAAAGAGGCTCCTGCTCACACTCACATACGTCAACCCTAACACTCTCTCAGTCCTCAAAGAGAGACCTCGAGAAGGAGACTTGCTGAAGCAAAGCCACAGGGGTCTCTGAGGTTTCCCTGGCCCTGTGCTCCTGTCCTGCCAGGCTGATGTCAGCATCTCTCTCGGAGGTCACCACCTCCCTAACACCTTTGACCAATAGGCTGACGTCCTGCAAAAGGCCTTTGTGATATCACTGCCACACCCACCCTTCCCCGGAAGTGCTAATGTCCTGTTGCTGGGCTGACACTTTGAAGGTTTCAGCTACTCTCTGTGGATCACCCCACTCAATGCCTGTTCATTCTAGGAAGCAAGCCGGCTAGACGGTAAAACATCAGAGGCTGCTCCCAATGCTACACATGGGCCTGGTCTACACTACGGGTTTAGGTCGACTTTAGCGGCGTTAAACCGAATTAAGCCTGGACACGTCCACACAACGAAGCCCTTTCTTTCGACTTAAAGGGTCCTTTAAACCGGTTTCTTTACACCACCTCTGATGAGGGGATTAGCGATAAAACCGGTCTTTGCGGGTCGGAATTGGGGTAGTGTGGACGGAATTCGATTTTATTGGCCTCCGGGAGCTATCCCACAGTGCTTCATTGTGACCGCTCTGGACAGCACTCTCAACTCAGATGCACTGACCAGGTAGACAGGAAAAGACCCGCGAAGGTTTGAATTTCATTTCCTGTTTGCCCAGCGTGGAGAGCTCAGGTGACCCCGCAGAGCTCATCAGCACAGGTAACCGTGATGGAGTCCTCCCAGGATCGCAAAAGAGCTCCAGCATGGACCGAACGGGAGGTACGAGATCTGCTCGCCATATGGGGAGATGAAGCAGTGATAGCTGAACTCCGTAGCAGTAAAAGAAATGGAAAAGTATTAGAAAAGATCTCCAAGGCCATGAAGGACCGAGGCCATAACAGGGACACACAGCAGTGCCGCGTGAAAATTAAGGAGCTACGGCAAGCTTACCACAAAGCCAGAGAAGCAAACGGAAGGTCCGGGGCAGAGCCGCAAACTTGCCGCTACTACGCGGAGCTGCATGCGATCCTAGGGGGTGCAGCCACGACTACCCCAACCGTGTGCTATGACTCTCTCACTGGAGAAACACACAGGGAAGACGGTTCAGGGAACGAGGAAGATGACGATGGAGGTACTGTAGGTAGCTCACAGCAGCAAGGAAGCGGAGAAACCGGTTTCCCCAACAGCCAGGATATGTTTGTGACCCTGGACCTGGAACCAGTAACCCCCGAACTCACCCAAGACCCTCAGGGCACACAGGAGACCTCTGGTGAGTGTAACTTTGTAACTATTTGTAAACATTACAAAAAAAAAGCAAGCGTGTTTAATGATTACTTTGCCCTGGCAATCGTGGCCAGTACATCTACTGGAAAAGTCTGTTAACGTGTATGGGGATGGAGCGGAAATCCTCCAGGGACATCTCCAGAAAGCTCTCCTGGTTGAAATGGGGTGATTTTATTAAGGGGACATTCAGAGGCGCCCGTTCCTGCTCTTCTGACCAGAAATGTTCCCCGCTGTTAACCACGCGGTGGGGGGAGGGGTGAAGTGATCATCCCAGAGAATCGTGTGTGTGTGTGTGGGGGGGGGGGGTTACTTGTGTTTGTGCCGCATGTTAACCGGGAAACCACAGCCCCCTCCTTTTACATTGAAACCCCATTTTAAATGGACAACCCAATTCATCCTTGATATGGGAAATGCGCTGCTGTTTGCAACCTTTCCCGCATGTTAAGAAGGTTAAAAAAGCCAAAACACTGTGGCCTACGATGGCTGCCTGCAAGCCGAAATATGCGACCTTGTAATGAAAGAGTGTACCCATTGTTCTCTAAAATGTGTCTTTTTTAACCACCTCTCCCTTCTCCTCCGCCAGCTGCAAATGTTTCTCCTTCGCAGAGGCTCGTGAACATTAGAAAGAGAAAACGTAGGACGAGGGACGAGATGTTCACGGAGCTCCAGATGTCCGCCCAGGCTGATAGAGCACAGCAAAATGCGTGGAGGCAGTCAATGACGGAGATGAGAAAAGCCCAATATGAACGAGAGGAGAGGTGGCGGGCTGAATCGCGGGAAGAACAGAGCAAGTGGCGGGCTGAAGACGATAGGTGGCGTCAGCTTGCAGACAGACGGCAAGAGGCAATGCTCCGTCTGCTGGAGCATCAAACTGATATGCTCGAGCGTATGGTTGAGTTGCAGGAAAGGCAGCAGGAGCAGAGACCGCCGCTACAGCCCCTGTGTAACCAACAGCCCTCCTCCCCAAGTTCCATAGCCTCCTCACCCAGACGCCCAAGAACGCGGTGGGGGGGCCTCCGTCCACCCAGTCACTCCACCCCAGATGATCGCCCAAGCATCAGAAGGCTGGCCTTCAATAAGAGTTAAAGTTTTAAAATGCAGTGTGTCCTTTTCCATCCCTCCACCCCCACCCATCCCAGGCTACCTCGGCAATTATCCCCCTACCTCTGTAAGGAACTAATAAAGAATGCATGAATGTTAAAAAAAAATGACTTTATTGCCTCTGCAAGCGGGAGGGGAGGGTGGGGTGGTGTGGTTGGTTTACAGGGAAGTAGAGTGAACCGGGTCGGGGGGGGGGGGGGTTTGGAGGGTTCATCAAGGAGAAACAAACAGAAGTTTCACACCGTAGCCTGGCCAGTCACAAAACTCGTTTTCAAAGCTTCTCTGATGCGCACCGCGCCCTGCTGTGCTCCTCTAACCGCCCTGGTGTCTGGCTGCGCGTAATCAGCGGCCAGGCGAGTTGCCTCAACCTCCCACCCCGCCATAAAGGTCTCCCCCTTACTCTCACAGATATTGTGGAGCGCACAGCAAGTAGCAATAACAATGGGGATATTCTTTTCGCTGAGGTCTGAGCGAGTCAGTAAGCTGCGCCAGCGCGCTTTTAAACGTCCAAATGCACATTCCACCACCATTCGGCACTTGCTCAGCCTGTAGTTGAACAGGTCCTGACTCCTGTCCAGGCTGCCTGTGTACGGCTTCATGAGCCATGGCATTAAGGGGTAGGCTGGGTCCCCAAGGATCACGATAGGCATTTCAACATCCCCAATGGTCACTTTCTGGTCCGGGAAGAAAGTCCCTTCCTCCAGCTTTCGAAACAGAGCAGAGTTCCTGAAGACGCGAGCATCATGTACCTTTCCCGGCCATCCCACGTTGATGTTGGTGAAACGTCCCTTGTGATCCACCAGGGCTTGCAGCAGCATTGAAAAGTACCCCTTGCGGTTTACGTAGTCGGTGGCTTGGTGCTCCGGTGACAAGATAGGGATATGGGTTCCGTCTATGGCCCCGCCACAGTTTGGGAATCCCATTTCAGCAAAACCATCCACTATTGACTGCACGTTGCCCAGAGTCACTACCCTTGCTATCACCAGGTCTTTCATTGCCCTGGCAAATTGGATCACAGCAGCCTCCACCGTAGATTTGCCCACTCCAAATTGATTCCCGACTGACCGGTAGCTGTCTGGCGTTGCAAGCTTCCACAGGGCTATCGCCACTCGCTTCTCAACTGTGAGGGCTGCTCTCATCTTGGTATCCTGGCGTTTCAGGGCAGGGGACAGCAAGTCACAAAGTTCCATGAAAGTGCCCTTACGCATGCGAAAGTTTCGCAGCCACTGGGAATCGTCCCATACCTGCAGCACGATGCGGTCCCACCAGTCTGTGCTTGTTTCCCGGGCCCAGAATCGGCGTTCCACGGCATCAACCTGCCCCAGTGACACCATGATTTCCACATTGCTGGTGCCTGTGCCTTGTGAGAGGTCTATGTCCATGTCAATTTCCTCATCACTCTCGTCGCCGCGCTGCAATCGCCTCCTCGCCTGGTCCGGGTTTCACCTTGGCATGTCCTGGCTCTGCATATACTCCAGGACAATGCGCGTGGTGTTCATAGTGCTCATAATTGCCGCAGTGATCTGAGCGGGCTCCATGATCCCAGTGCTAGCTATGGCGCCTGGTCAGAAAAAAGGCGCGAAAGTAGTATCTGATGGACCAGGAGAAGGAGGGAGGGCGGGAGGGAGGGAGGGCCGAGTGACGACATGGCGTACAGGTACAGGAACAGGGAGAAACACAAACAACTGTCACACAGAATGGTCCCCCCAAAGATTAAAATGAAAACCCTGGGCTTAGCAGGCCATTGATTTCACGGAGGAAGGGGAAGCATATGAATACAGAACAAATCTATTTTTTACATCTTAAGGTGGCAGCCGACGGTGCAGCATGAGTGACAGCCATACCCATACCAGTATGACGATGACGGATACCAATCATAAAATACCATCATCTGCCAAACGGCAAGGGGCTGCTGCTGTGTAGCAATGCAGCCCCACGTCTGCCAGCCCCACGTCCGCCAGCACCCAGCATCGCCCTCGGCCTCTTCTGGGTGCTTAGCAGACAATACTGGGCAATTGGCAGAAAATAGTATATTACGACTGGTAGCCATCATCATCGAAACAGTAGCATGTCTGCCCAGGTGGCCATGATTGACAGCCACACCAGTACGACGACGATGGGTACCAGTCATAATATACCATCGCCTGGCAAGGGGCTGGTGCAATGCAGCCCTACGGCTGCCAGCCCCATGGCTATCACTCATGCTACACCGTCTACCGCCAAAAGGCAGTTAGCAGCTGCTGCTGTGTAGCAATGCAGTCCCACGTCTGCCAGCACCCAGAGGACATATGGTGACGGTGAGCTCAGCTGAGCTGAGCGGGCTCCATGCTTGCCGTGATATGTTGTCTGCACAGGTAACCCAGGTAAAAAGGTGCGAATCTATTGTCTGCGTTGCTGTGACGAGGGGGGAGGGGCCTGACGACATGTACCCAGAACCGCCCGCGACACTGTTTTGCATCATCCGGGCATTGGAATCTCAACCCAGAATTCAAAGAAAAGGCGCGAACCGCTTCTCGGCTCTCTGAGCTGTGGCGCAAACGTAGTATCTGACGGACTAGGGGAAGGAGGGAGGGGGGCCGAGTGACGACATGGCGTACAGGCACAGGGAATTAAAATCAAGAACGGTGGCTGTGCATCAGGGAGAAACACAAACAACTGTCACACAGAATGTTCCCCCCAAAGATTAAACTGAAAACCCTGGGCTTAGCAGGCCGTTGATTTGACGGAGGGAGGGGGAAGCAAATGAATACAGAGCAAATCTATTTTTTACATCTTAAGACGACGGTGCAGCGTGACTGATAGCCCTCGGCATCTTTCTGGGTGCTTGGCAGCAAATACGGGGCGGCGTATGACGATGGTCTTCAGGCCTATTGCACAATCGGCTGCTCGGGGAAGACTCTGCTAACGTGCGATGACCCGACTTGTAATAGGACGGCTAATAGTCGTAATACACCATTTACTGCCAAAAGGCAAGCCCCACGGCTGCCAGCACCCAGATCGCCGATGAAGGCTACCAGTCTACTGCACCGTCTACCGCCAAAAGGCAGTTAGCAGCTGCTGCTGTGTAGCAATGCAGTCCCACGTCTGCCGACACCCAGAGGACATATGGTGACGGTGAGCTGAGCTGAGCGGGCTCCATGTTGTCTGCGCAGGTAACCCAGGTAACCCAGGTAAAGAGGCGCGAATCTATTGTCTGCTGTTGCTGTGACGGGGGAGGGAGGGGCCTGACGACATGTACCCAGAACCGCCCGCGACACTGTTTTGCATCATCCGGGCATTGGGATCTCAACCCAGAATTCAAAGGGGCGGCGGAGACTGCGGGAACTGTGGGATAGCTGTGGGATAGCTACCAATAGTGCAATGCTCTGGAAGTCGACGCTAGCCTTGTACTGTGGACGCGGTCCGCCGACTAGAGCACCTAGAGAATTTTATTGTGTGGACACACAATCGGCTGTATACAACCGATTTCAATAAAACCGGCTTCTATAAATTCGAACTAATTTCGTAGTGTAGACGTACCCTCAGTGTTTCCAAAATTAGGGGACTTTATGGCCAGAAGAGACCTTTAGAGCATCTCATCTAACCGCTTGCATACCATAGGCTTGCTGTATAGTACAATAGTTACTTTTTGGGCACACACATTGCAGAAAGGCATCTAGTCTTCCTTCAATGACATCAAGAGATGGAGAATCCACCACTTTCCCTTTTAGTGAGTGCCAGGGGGCTCCATTTCCCCTTCCACTAGCTCCCCATTTACAGTGAGCCAGAGCAGTACCTGCAGCAGGGAGCGGGAGTTGCTGATGGCCTCAGAGGCACAGCCCCTGCAGTGTCTCAGGAATCTGGCGCAAGTGCCGGATGATGCGGAGCTGGTGCATCACTTTTGGCCGTGACGTCCTCCTGCTGCAAGGGAATGAGAACCTGTCAGAGACTCAAAGGCCCCGAGGAATCAGCGGGAATTAAGGGCACCTGGAACCAGCACTACTTCCACCCATCACCTGCCCACCACTGAGGGATAAATTCACCTCCTGAACCCCAGAATGGAATCTTCTTGTCCTTTCTAGTAACCTCCAGTGACAACCCCCCTCCTTGAAGGATGAGCTCCTGCTATCTCCCCCTCAGTGCCCTTGACAGCTGTTCCACCTCCAAACCACAGCTCAAGTTATTAGTACCTTTGGACACAGACTGGCTAACCTAGTGAGGAGGGCTTTAAACTAGGTTCGACGGGGACAGGTGAGCAAAGCCCACAGGTAAGTGGGGAACATGGAGACCGGGGAGATGGGTCAAAAACGAGAGGGAGTGTGGGCTATATTGTCAGAGGGAAAGGAGGGTCAGGACAAAACTGGGAGGAAAGATCAAACCAGTATCTTAGATGCCTATATACAAATGTGAGAAGTATGGGGAATAAGCAGGAAGAACTGGAAGTGCTAATAAATAAATACAACTATGACATTGTTGGCATCACTGAAACTTGGTGGGATAATACACGTGATTGGAATGTTGGTGTGGATGGGTACAGCTTGCTCAGGAAGGATAGACGGGGAAAAAGGGAGGAGGTGTTGCCTTGTATATTAAAAATGTACACACTTGGACTGAGGTAGAGATGGACATAGGAGACGGAAGTGTTGAGAGTCTATGGGTTAGGCTAAAAGGGGTAAAAAACAAGGGAGATGTCATGCTAGGAGTCTACTACAAGCCAACTAACCAGGTGGAAGAGGTGGATGAGGCTTTTTTTAAGCAACTAACAAAATCATCCAAAGCCCAAGATTTGGTGGTGATGGGGGACTTCAACTATCCGGCTATATGTTGGGAAAATAACACAGCGGGCACAGACTATCCAACAAATTCCTGGACTGCATTGGAGACAACTTTTTATTTCAGAAGGTTGAAAAAGCTACTGGGGGGAAGCTGTTCTAGACTTGATTTTAACAAATAGGGAGGAACTCGTTGAGAATTTGAAAGTAGAAGGCAGCCTGGGTGAAAGTGATCATGAAATCATAGAGTTTGCAATTCTAAGGAAGGGTAGAAGGGAGAACAGCAAAATAGAGACAATGGATTTCAGGAAGGCAGATTTTGGTAAGCTCAGAGAGCTGATAGGTAAGGTCCCATGGGAATCAAGACTGAGGGGAAAAACAACTGAGGAGAGTTGGCAGTTTTTCAAAGGGACACTATTAAGGGCCCAAAAGCAAGCTATTCCGCTGGTTAGGAAAGATAGAAAATGTGGCAAAAGACCACCTTGGCTTAACCATGAGATCTTGCATGATCTAAAAAATAAAAAGGGGTCATATCAAAAATGGAAACTGGGACAGATTACAAAGGATGAATATAGGCAAACAACACAGGAATGCAGGGGCAAGATTAGAAAGGCAAAGGCACAAAATGAGCTCAAACTAGCTACGGGAATAAAGGGAAACAAGAAGACTTTTTATCAATACATTAGAAGCAAGAGGAAGACCAAAGACAGGGTAGGCCCACTGCTTAGTGAAGAGGGAGAAACTGTAACAGGAAACTTGGAAATGGCGGAGATGCTTAATGACTTCTTTGTTTCGGTCTTCACCGAGAAGTCTGAAGGAATGCCTAACATAGTGAATGCTAATGGGAAGGGGGGAGGTTTAGCAGATAAAATAAAAAAAGAACAAGTTAAAAATCACTTAGAAAAGTTAGATGCCTGCAAGTCACCCGGGCCTGATGAAATGCATCCTAGAATACTCAAGGAGCTAATAGAGGAGGTATCTGAGCCTCTAGCTATTATCTTTGGAAAATCATGGGAGACGGGAGAGATTCCAGAAGACTGGAAAAGGGCAAATATAGTGCCCATCTATAAAAAGGGAAATAAAAACAACCCAGGAAACTACAGACCCCAGTGAGTTTAACTTCTGGGCCAGGGAAGATAATGGAGCAAGTAATTAAGGAAATCATCTGCAAACACTTGGAAGGTGGTAAGGTGATAGGGAACAGCCAGCATGGATTTGTGAAGAACAAATCATGTCAAACCAATCTGATAGCTTTCTTTGATAGGATAACGAGCCTTGTGGATAAGGGTGAGGCTGTGGATGTGGTATACCTAGACTTTAGTAAGGCATTTGATACGGTCTCGCATGATATTCTTATTGATAAACTAGGCAAATACAATTTAGATGGGGCTACTATAAGGTGGGTGCATAACTGGCTGGATAACCGTACTCAGAGAGTTGTTATTAATAGTTCCCAATCCTGCTGGAAAGCCATAACGAGTGGGGTATCGCAGGGGTCTGTTTTGGGACCGGCGCTGTTCAATATCTTCATCAACGACTTAGATATTGGCATAGAAAGTACGCTTATTAAGTTTGCGGATGATACCAAACTGGGAGGGATTGCAACTGCTTTGGAGGACAGGGTCATAATTCAAAATGATCTGGACAAATTGGAGAAATGGTCTGAGTTAAACAGGATGAAGTTTAACAAAGACAAATGCAAAGTGCTCCACTTAGGAAGGAACAATCAGTTTCACACATACAGAATGGGAAGAGACTGTCTAGGAAGGAGTACGGCAGAAAGGGATCTAGGGGTTATAGTGGACCACAAGCTAAATATGAGTCAACAGTGTGATGCTGTTGCAAAAAAAGCAAACCTGATTCTGGGATGTATTAACAGGTGTGTTGTGAGCAAGACACGAGAAGTCATTCTTCCGCTCTACTCTGCTCTGGTTAGGCCTCAGCTGGAGTATTGGGTCCAGTTCTGGGCACCGCATTTTAAAAAAGATGTGGAGAAATTGGAAAGGGTCCAGAGAAGAGCAACAAGAATGATTAAAGGTCTTGAGAACATGACCTATGAAGGAAGGCTGAAAGAATTGGCTTTGTTTAGTTTGGAAAAGAGAAGACTGAGAGGAGACATGATAGCAGTTTTCAGGTATTTAAAAGGGTGTCATAAGGAGGAGGGAGAAAACTTGTTCACCTTAGCCTCTAAGGATAGAACCAGAAGCAATGGGTTTAAAGTGCAGCAAGGGAGGTCTAGGTTGGACATTAGGAAAAAGTTCCTAACTGTCAGGGTGGTTAAACACTGGAATAAATTGCCGAGGGAGGTTGTGGAATCTCCATCTCTTGAGATATTTAAGAGTAGGTTAGATAAATGTCTATCAGGGATGGTATTTGGTCCTGCCAGGCGGGCAGGGGACTGGACTCGATGACCTCTCGAGGTCCCTTCCAGTCCGATAATCTATGAATGTATGAAAAAAACACTGTTCTCCACCCCCACCCAGGTTGGCCAGGGAGGCGGCTCTAGCAGGGGGGGCAGGAGGGATTCTGCCAGCAGTGAAGTGGGTTGCGGGGAAGTTGAGATCTTGACCCAAGTCATCCCAGACACTAATGCTAAGCCACAGGATGGCAGCATCTAGTGTCAGTGGAGTCCAAACACTATTTCAACCCCACAGTTTTCGAGGAACAGGAGAAAGGACAAAAGAAGTAAGAGATGAAGAGAAAGGAAGGAGGGATGGAGGAAAAGGTAAAACAAAAAGGACAAACCCTAATGTCCCCAGTGATTCTACGGCACAAAATCCAAGGGATGGAATAAAATTCTGCCATCTTAAACTACTGTTTTCCATGCCTAGAATTCAGCTGGCACCACGTGGATCAGACTGAGCAGCTGCTAAAACCTCTTGGAGGCTCTTACCTTCTAAACAGGGACGTCTGTTTTCTAGTAAAATCAGTAAAAGGAAAGGAGAAAACTCGAAAGAGGCTCCTGCACGCACTGACGTACGTGAACCCTAATACTCTCTCAGTCCTCAAAGAAAGACCCCGAGAAGGAGACTTGCTGAAGGAAAGCCACAGGGTCTCTGAGGTTTCCCTGGCCCTGTGCTCCTGTCCTGCCAGGCTGATGTCAGCATCTCTCTCTGAGGTCACCACCTCCCTAACACATTTGACCAATAAGCTGACATCCTGCAAAAGGCCTTTGTGATGTCACTGCCACACCCAACCAAACCCTCAAGTGCTAATGTCCTGCTGCTGGCCTGACACTTTGAAGGTTTGAGCTACTCTCTGTGGATCACCCCACTCAATGCATCCTCATTCTAGGAAGCAAGCGGGCTAGACAGTAAAACATCAGAGGCTGCTCCCAATGCTACACTCAGTGTTTCCAAAATTAGTAGACTTTATGGTCAGAAGAGACCTTTAGAGCATCTAATCTAACCCGCTGCATATCATAGGATTACTGTATAGTACAATAGTTACTCTTTGGGCACACACATTCCAGAAAGGCATCTAGTCTTCATTCAATGACATCAAGAGATGGAGAATCCACCACTTTCCCTTTTAGTGAGGGCCAGGGGGCTCCATTTCCCCTTCCACTAGCTCCCCATTTACAGTGAGCCAGAGCAGTACCTGCAGCAGGGAGCGGGAGTTGCTGAAGGCCTCAGAGGAACAGCCCCTGCAGTGTCTCAGGCACCTGGCGCAAGTGCCGGATGATGCGGAGCTGGTGCATCACTTTGGCCGTGACGTCCTCCTGCTGCAAGGGAATGAGAACCTGTCAGAGACTCAAAGGCCCCGAGGAATCAGGGGGAATTAAGGGCACCTGGAACCAGCAGTATTTCCACCCACCACCTGCCCACCGCTGAGGGATGAATTCACCTCCTGAACCCCAGAATGGAGTCTTCTTGTCCTTTCTAGTATCCTCCAGTGCCAACCCCCCTCCTTGTAGGATTAGCTCCTGCTACCTCCCCTTCAGTGTTCTTCACAGCTGTTCCACCTCCAAACCAAACCTCAAGTTATCAGAACCCTCTTCTGCACCCCCAACCAGGCTGGGCATCGAGGCGGCTCTAGCGGGGGGGCAGGAGGGATTCTGCCAGAAGTGAAGTGGGTTGAGGGGAGGTTGAGATCTTGCCCCAAGTCATCCCAGACACTAATGCTAAGCCACAGGATGGCAGCATCTAGTGTCAGTGGAGTCCAAGCACTATTTCAACCATACAGTTTTGGATGAACTCCCCACAAGGGGAGGTGAAGAGCACCCCCAGCAACACACACACAAACACACACACACACCACTCCTGGTGGTGAAAGGGGAACAGGAGAAAGGACAAAAGAAGTAAGAGATGAAGAGAAAGGAAGGGGTGATGGAGGAAAAGGTAAAACAAAAAGGACAAACCCTAATGTCCCCAGTGATTCTACGGGACAAAATCCCAGGGAGGGAATAAAATTCTGCCATCTTAAACTACTGTTTTCCATGCCTAGAATTCAGCTGGCACCAGATGGATCAGACTGAGCAGGTTCCAAAACCTCTTGGAGGCTCTTACCTTCTAAATAGGGACGTCTGTTTTCTAGTAAAATCCGTCAAAGGAAAGGAGAAAACTCGAAAGAGGCTCCTGCTCACACTCACATACGTCAACCCTAACACTCTCTCAGTCCTCAAAGAGAGACCTCGAGAAGGAGACATGTTGAAGCAAAGCCACAGGGGTCTCTGAGGTTTCCCTGGCCCTCATGTCAGCATCTCTCTCTGATGTCAGCATCTCTCTCTGAGGTCACCACCTCCCTAACACATTTGACCAATAAGCTGACGTCCTGCAAAAGGCCTTTGTGATGTCACTGCCACACCCAACCAAACCCTGAAGTGCTAATGTCCTCCTGCTGGCGTGACACTTTGAAGGTTTGAGCTACTCTGTGTGAATCACCCCACTCAATGGATCTTCATTCTAGGAAGCAAGCCGGCTAGACGGTAAAACATCAGAGGCTGCTCCCAATGCTACACATGGGCCTGGTCTACACTTCGGGTTTAGGTCGACTTTAGTGGCGTTAAACCGAATTAAGCCTGGACACGTCCACACAACGAAGCCCTTTCTTTCGACTTAAAGGGTCCTTTAAACCGGTTTCTTTACACCACCTCTGACGAGGGGATTAGCGATAAAACCGGTCTTTGCGGGTCGGAATTGGGGTAGTGTGGACGGAATTCGACGTTATTGGCCTCCGGGAGCTATCCCACAGTGCTTCATTGTGACCGCTCTGGACAGCACTCTCAACTCAGATGCACTGACCAGGTAGACAGGAAAAGACCCACGAAGGTTTGAATTTCATTTCCTGTTTGCCCAGCGTGGAGAGCTCAGGTGACCCCGCAGAGCTCATCAGCACAGGTAACCGTGATGGAGTCCTCCCAGGATCGCAAAAGAGCTCCAGCATGGACCGAACGGGAGGTACGAGATCTGCTCGCCATATGGGGAGATGAAGCAGTGATAGCTGAACTCCGTAGCAGTAAAAGAAATGGAAAAGTATTAGAAAAGATCTCCAAGGCCATGAAGGACCGAGGCCATAACAGGGACACACAGCAGTGCCGCGTGAAAATTAAGGAGCTACGGCAAGCTTACCACAAAGCCAGAGAAGCAAACGGAAGGTCCGGGGCAGAGCCGCAAACTTGCCGCTACTACGCGGAGCTGCATGCGATCCTAGGGGGTGCAGCCACCACTACCCCAACCGTGTGCTATGACTCTCTCACTGGAGAAACACACAGGGAAGACGGTTCAGGGAACGAGGAAGATGACGATGGAGGTACTGTAGGTAGCTCACAGCAGCAAGGAAGCGGAGAAACCGGTTTCCCCAACAGCCAGGATATGTTTGTGACCCTGGACCTGGAACCAGTAACCCCCGAACTCACCCAAGACCCTCAGGGCACACAGGAGACCTCTGGTGAGTGTAACTTTGTAACTATTTGTAAACATTACAAAAAAAAAGCAAGTGTGTTTAATGATTACTTTGCCCTGGCAATCGTGGCCAGTACATCTACTGGAAAAGTCTGTTAACGTGTATGGGGATGGAGCGGAAATCCTCCAGGGACATCTCCAGAAAGCTCTCCTGGTTGAAATGGGGTGATTTTATTAAGGGGACATTCAGAGGCGCCCGTTCCTGCTCTTCTGACCAGAAATGTTCCCCGCTGTTAACCACGCGGTGGGGGGAGGGGTGAAGTGATCATCCCAGAGAATCGTGTGTGTGTGTGTGGGGGGGGGGGGGGGTTACTTGTGTTTGTGCCGCATGTTAACCGGGAAACCACAGCCCCCTCCTTTTACATTGAAACCCCATTTTAAATGGACAACCCAATTCATCCTTGATATGGGAAATGCGCTGCTGTTTGCAACCTTTCCCGCATGTTAAGAAGGTTAAAAAAGCCAAAACACTGTGGCCTACGATGGCTGCCTGCAAGCCGAAATATGCGACCTTGTAATGAAAGAGTGTACCCATTGTTCTCTAAAATGTGTCTTTTTTAACCACCTCTCCCTTCTCCTCCGCCAGCTGCAAATGTTTCTCCTTCGCAGAGGCTCGTGAACATTAGAAAGAGAAAACGTAGGACGAGGGACGAGATGTTCACGGAGCTCCAGATGTCCGCCCAGGCTGATAGAGCACAGCAAAATGCGTGGAGGCAGTCAATGACGGAGATGAGAAAAGCCCAATATGAACGAGAGGAGAGGTGGCGGGCTGAATCGCGGGAAGAACAGAGCAAGTGGCGGGCTGAAGACGATAGGTGGCGTCAGCTTGCAGACAGACGGCAAGAGGCAATGCTCCGTCTGCTGGAGCATCAAACTGATATGCTCGAGCGTATGGTTGAGTTGCAGGAAAGGCAGCAGGAGCAGAGACCGCCGCTACAGCCCCTGTGTAACCAACAGCCCTCCTCCCCAAGTTCCATAGCCTCCTCACCCAGACGCCCAAGAACGCGGTGGGGGGGCCTCCGTCCACCCAGTCACTCCACCCCAGATGATCGCCCAAGCATCAGAAGGCTGGCCTTCAATAAGAGTTAAAGTTTTAAAATGCAGTGTGTCCTTTTCCATCCCTCCACCCCCACCCATCCCAGGCTACCTCGGCAATTATCCCCCTACCTCTGTAAGGAACTAATAAAGAATGCATGAATGTTAAAAAAAATGACTTTATTGCCTCTGCAAGCGGGAGGGGAGGGTGGGGTGGGGTGGTTGGTTTACAGGGAAGTAGAGTGAACCGGGTCGGGGGGGGGGGGTTTGGAGGGTTCATCAAGGAGAAACAAACAGAAGTTTCACACCGTAGCCTGGCCAGTCACAAAACTCGTTTTCAAAGCTTCTCTGATGCGCACCGCGCCCTGCTGTGCTCCTCTAACCGCCCTGGTGTCTGGCTGCGCGTAATCAGCGGCCAGGCGAGTTGCCTCAACCTCCCACCCCGCCATAAAGGTCTCCCCCTTACTCTCACAGATATTGTGGAGCGCACAGCAAGTAGCAATAACAATGGGGATATTCTTTTCGCTGAGGTCTGAGCGAGTCAGTAAGCTGCGCCAGCGCGCTTTTAAACGTCCAAATGCACATTCCACCACCATTCGGCACTTGCTCAGCCTGTAGTTGAACAGGTCCTGACTCCTGTCCAGGCTGCCTGTGTACGGCTTCATGAGCCATGGCATTAAGGGGTAGGCTGGGTCCCCAAGGATCACGATAGGCATTTCAACATCCCCAATGGTCACTTTCTGGTCCGGGAAGAAAGTCCCTTCCTCCAGCTTTCGAAACAGAGCAGAGTTCCTGAAGACGCGAGCATCATGTACCTTTCCCGGCCATCCCACGTTGATGTTGGTGAAACGTCCCTTGTGATCCACCAGGGCTTGCAGCAGCATTGAAAAGTACCCCTTGCGGTTTACGTAGTCGGTGGCTTGGTGCTCCGGTGACAAGATAGGGATATGGGTTCCGTCTATGGCCCCGCCACAGTTTGGGAATCCCATTTCAGCAAAACCATCCACTATTGACTGCACGTTGCCCAGAGTCACTACCCTTGCTATCACCAGGTCTTTCATTGCCCTGGCAAATTGGATCACAGCAGCCTCCACCGTAGATTTGCCCACTCCAAATTGATTCCCGACTGACCGGTAGCTGTCTGGCGTTGCAAGCTTCCACAGGGCTATCGCCACTCGCTTCTCAACTGTGAGGGCTGCTCTCATCTTGGTATCCTGGCGTTTCAGGGCAGGGGACAGCAAGTCACAAAGTTCCATGAAAGTGCCCTTACGCATGCGAAAGTTTCGCAGCCACTGGGAATCGTCCCATACCTGCAGCACGATGCGGTCCCACCAGTCTGTGCTTGTTTCCCGGGCCCAGAATCGGCGTTCCACGGCATCAACCTGCCCCAGTGACACCATGATTTCCACATTGCTGGTGCCTGTGCCTTGTGAGAGGTCTATGTCCATGTCAATTTCCTCATCACTCTCGTCGCCGCGCTGCAATCGCCTCCTCGCCTGGTCCGGGTTTCACCTTGGCATGTCCTGGCTCTGCATATACTCCAGGACAATGCGCGTGGTGTTCATAGTGCTCATAATTGCCGCGGTGATCTGAGCGGGCTCCATGATCCCAGTGCTAGCTATGGCGCCTGGTCAGAAAAAAGGCGCGAAAGTAGTATCTGATGGACCAGGAGAAGGAGGGAGGGCGGGAGGGAGGGAGGGCCGAGTGACGACATGGCGTACAGGTACAGGAACAGGGAGAAACACAAACAACTGTCACACAGAATGGTCCCCCCAAAGATTAAAATGAAAACCCTGGGCTTAGCAGGCCATTGATTTCACGGAGGAAGGGGAAGCATATGAATACAGAACAAATCTATTTTTTACATCTTAAGGTGGCAGCCGACGGTGCAGCATGAGTGACAGCCATACCCATACCAGTATGACGATGACGGATACCAATCATAAAATACCATCATCTGCCAAAAGGCAAGGGGCTGCTGCTGTGTAGCAATGCAGCCCCACGTCTGCCAGCCCCACGTCCGCCAGCACCCAGCATCGCCCTCGGCCTCTTCTGGGTGCTTAGCAGACAATACTGGGCAATTGGCAGAAAATAGTATATTACGACTGGTAGCCATCATCATCGAAACAGTAGCATGTCTGCCCAGGTGGCCATGATTGACAGCCACACCAGTACGACGACGATGGGTACCAGTCATAATATACCATCGCCTGGCAAGGGGCTGGTGCAATGCAGCCCTACGGCTGCCAGCCCCATGGCTATCACTCATGCTACACCGTCTACCGCCAAAAGGCAGTTAGCAGCTGCTGCTGTGTAGCAATGCAGTCCCACGTCTGCCAGCACCCAGAGGACATATGGTGACGGTGAGCTCAGCTGAGCTGAGCGGGCTCCATGCTTGCCGTGATATGTTGTCTGCACAGGTAACCCAGGTAAAAAGGTGCGAATCTATTGTCTGCGTTGCTGTGACGAGGGGGGAGGGGCCTGACGACATGTACCCAGAACCGCCCGCGACACTGTTTTGCATCATCCGGGCATTGGAATCTCAACCCAGAATTCAAAGAAAAGGCGCGAACCGCTTCTCGGCTCTCTGAGCTGTGGCGCAAACGTAGTATCTGACGGACTAGGGGAAGGAGGGAGGGGGGCCGAGTGACGACATGGCGTACAGGCACAGGGAATTAAAATCAAGAACGGTGGCTGTGCATCAGGGAGAAACACAAACAACTGTCACACAGAATGTTCCCCCCAAAGATTAAACTGAAAACCCTGGGCTTAGCAGGCCGTTGATTTGACGGAGGGAGGGGGAAGCAAATGAATACAGAGCAAATCTATTTTTTACATCTTAAGACGACGGTGCAGCGTGACTGATAGCCCTCGGCATCTTTCTGGGTGCTTGGCAGCAAATACGGGGCGGCGTATGACGATGGTCTTCAGGCCTATTGCACAATCGGCTGCTCGGGGAAGACTCTGCTAACGTGCGATGACCCGACTTGTAATAGGACGGCTAATAGTCGTAATACACCATTTACTGCCAAAAGGCAAGCCCCACGGCTGCCAGCACCCAGATCGCCGATGAAGGCTACCAGTCTACTGCACCGTCTACCGCCAAAAGGCAGTTAGCAGCTGCTGCTGTGTAGCAATGCAGTCCCACGTCTGCCGACACCCAGAGGACATATGGTGACGGTGAGCTGAGCTGAGCGGGCTCCATGTTGTCTGCACAGGTAACCCAGGTAACCCAGGTAAAGAGGCGCGAATCTATTGTCTGCCGTTGCTGTGACGGGGGAGGGAGGGGCCTGACGACATGTACCCAGAACCGCCCGCGACACTGTTTTGCATCATCCGGGCATTGGGATCTCAACCCAGAATTCAAAGGGGCGGCGGAGACTGCGGGAACTGTGGGATAGCTGTGGGATAGCTACCCATAGTGCAATGCTCTGGAAGTCGACGCTAGCCTTGTACTGTGGACGCGGTCCGCCGACTAGAGCACCTAGAGCATTTTATTGTGTGGACACACACAATCGGCTGTATACAACCGATTTCAATAAAACCGGCTTCTATAAATTCGAACTAATTTCGTAGTGTAGACGTACCCTCAGTGTTTCCAAAATTAGGGGACTTTATGGCCAGAAGAGACCTTTAGAGCATCTCATCTAACCCCTTGCATACCATAGGCTTGCTGTATAGTACAATAGTTACTTTTTGGGCACACACATTGCAGAAAGCCATCTAGTCTTCCTTCAATGACATCAAGAGATGGAGAATCCACCACTTTCCCTTTTAGTGAGTTCCAGGAGGCTCCATTTCCCCTTCCACTAGCTCCCCATTTACAGTGAGCCAGAGCAGTACCTGCAGCAGGGAGCGGGAGTTGCTGATGGCCTCAGAGGCACAGCCCCTGCAGTGTCTCAGGAATCTGGCACAAGTGCCGGATGATGCGGAGCTGGTGCATCACTTTTGGCCGTGACGTCCTCCTGCTGCAAGGGAATGAGAACCTGTCAGAGACTCAAAGGCCCCGAGGAATCAGCGGGAATTAAGGGCACCTGGAACCAGCACTACTTCCACCCATCACCTGCCCACCACTGAGGGATAAATTCACCTCCTGAACCCCAGAATGGAATCTTCTTGTCCTTTCTAGTAACCTCCAGTGACAACCCCCCTCCTTGAAGGATGAGCTCCTGCTATCTCCCCCTCAGTGCCCTTGACAGCTGTTCCACCTCCAAACCACAGCTCAAGTTATTAGTACCTTTGGACACAGACTGGCTAACCTAGTGAGGAGGGCTTTAAACTAGGTTCGATGGGGACAGGTGAGCAAAGCCCACAGGTAAGTGGGGAACATGGAGACCGGGGAGATGGGTCAAAAACGAGAGGGAGTGTGGGCTATATTGTCAGAGGGAAAGGAGGGTCAGGACAAAACTGGGAGGAAAGATCAAACCAGTATCTTAGATGCCTATATACAAATGTGAGAAGTATGGGGAATAAGCAGGAAGAACTGGAAGTGCTAATAAATAAATACAACTATGACATTGTTGGCATCACTGAAACTTGGTGGGATAATACACGTGATTGGAATGTTGGTGTGGATGGGTACAGCTTGCTCAGGAAGGATAGACAGGGGAAAAAGGGAGGAGGTGTTGCCTTGTATATTAAAAATGTACACACTTGGACTGAGGTAGAGATGGACATAGGAGACGGAAGTGTTGAGAGTCTATGGGTTAGGCTAAAAGGGGTAAAAAACAAGGGAGATCTCATGCTAGGAGTCTACTACAAGCCAACTAACCAGGTGGAAGAGGTGGATGAGGCTTTTTTTAAGCAACTAACAAAATCATCCAAAGCCCAAGATTTGGTGGTGATGGGGGACTTCAACTATCCGGCTATATGTTGGGAAAATAACACAGCGGGCACAGACTATCCGACAAATTCCTGGACTGCATTGGAGACAACTTTTTATTTCAGAAGGTTGAAAAAGCTACTGGGGGGAAGCTGTTCTAGACTTGATTTTAACAAATAGGGAGGAACTCGTTGAGAATTTGAAAGTAGAAGGCAGCCTGGGTGAAAGTGATCATGAAATCATAGAGTTTGCAATTCTAAGGAAGGGTAGAAGGGAGAACAGCAAAATAGAGACAATGGATTTCAGGAAGGCAGATTTTGGTACGCTCAGAGAGCTGATAGGTAAGGTCCCATGGGAATCAAGACTGAGGGGAAAAACAACTGAGGAGAGTTGGCAGTTTTTCAAAGGGACACTATTAAGGGCCCAAAAGCAAGCTATTCCGCTGGTTAGGAAAGATAGAAAATGTGGCAAAAGACCACCTTGGCCTAACCATGAGATCTTGCATGATCTAAAAAATAAAAAGGGGTCATATCAAAAATGGAAACTGGGACAGATTACAAAGGATGAATATAGGCAAACAACACAGGAATGCAGGGGCAAGATTAGAAAGGCAAAGGCACAAAATGAGCTCAAACTAGCTACGGGAATAAAGGGAAACAAGAAGACTTTTTATCAATACATTAGAAGCAAGAGGAAGACCAAAGACAGGGTAGGCCCACTGCTTAGTGAAGAGGGAGAAACTGTAACAGGAAACTTGGAAATGGCGGAGATGCTTAATGACTTCTTTGTTTCGGTCTTCACCGAGAAGTCTGAAGGAATGCCTAACATAGTGAATGCTAATGGGAAGGGGGGAAGTTTAGCAGATAAAATAAAAAAAGAACAAGTTAAAAATCACTTAGAAAAGTTAGATGCCTGCAAGTCACCCGGGCCTGATGAAATGCATCCTAGAATACTCAAGGAGCTAATAGAGGAGGTATCTGAGCCTCTAGCTATTATCTTTGGAAAATCATGGGAGACGGGAGAGATTCCAGAAGACTGGAAAAGGGCAAATATAGTGCCCATCTATAAAAAGGGAAATAAAAACAACCCAGGAAACTACAGACCCCAGTGAGTTTAACTTCTGGGCCAGGGAAGATAATGGAGCAAGTAATTAAGGAAATCACCTGCAAACACTTGGAAGGTGGTAAGGTGATAGGGAACAGCCAGCATGGATTTGTGAAGAACAAATCATGTCAAACCAATCTGATAGCTTTCTTTGATAGGATAACGAGCCTTGTGGATAAGGGTGAGGCTGTGGATGTGGTATACCTCGACTTTAGTAAGGCATTTGATACGGTCTCGCATGATATTCTTATTGATAAACTAGGCAAATACAATTTAGATGGGGCTACTATAAGGTGGGTGCATAACTGGCTGGATAACCGTACTCAGAGAGTTGTTATTAATAGTTCCCAATCCTGCTGGAAAGCCATAACGAGTGGGGTATCGCAGGGGTCTGTTTTGGGACCGGCGCTGTTCAATATCTTCATCAACGACTTAGATATTGGCATAGAAAGTACGCTTATTAAGTTTGCGGATGATACCAAACTGGGAGGGATTGCAACTGCTTTGGAGGACAGGGTCATAATTCAAAATGATCTGGACAAATTGGAGAAATGGTCTGAGTTAAAGAGGATGAAGTTTAACAAAGACAAATGCAAAGTGCTCCACTTAGGAAGGAACAATCAGTTTCACACATACAGAATGGGAAGAGACTGTCTAGGAAGGAGTACGGCAGAAAGGGATCTAGGGGTTATAGTGGACCACAAGCTAAATATGAGTCAACAGTGTGATGCTGTTGCAAAAAAAGCAAACCTGATTCTGGGATGTATTAACAGGTGTGTTGTGAGCAAGACACGAGAAGTCATTCTTCCGCTCTACTCTACTCAATGGATCTTCATTCTAGGAAGCAAGCCGGCTAGACAATAAAACATCAGAGGCTGCTCCCAATGCTACACTCCGTGTTTCCAAAATTACTACACTTTATGGCCAGAAGAGACCTTTAGAGCATCTAATCTAAGCCCCTGCATATCATGGGCTTCCTGTATAGTATAATAGTTACTTTTTGGGTACAAACATTCCAGAAAGGTATCTAGTCTAAATTAAATGACATTAAGAGATGGAGAATCCATCACTTTCCCTTTTAGTGAGTGCCAGGGGGCTCCATTTCCCCTTCCACTAGCTCCCCATTTACAGTGAGCCAGAGCAGTACCTGCAGCAGGGAGCGGGAGTTCCTGAAGGCCTCAGAGGCGCAGCCCCTGCAGTGTCTCAGGCACGTGGCCTAAGTGCAGGATGATGCGGAGCTGGTGCATCATTTTGGCCCTGACGTCCTCCTGCTGCAAGGGAACGAGAACCTGTCAGAGACTCAAACGCCCCGAGGAATCAGGGGGAATTAAGGGAACCTGGAACCAGCAGTATTTCCACCCAGCACCTGCCCATCAATGAGAGATGAATTCACCTCCTGAACCCCAAAATGGAGTCTTCTTGTCCTTTCTAGAAACCTCCAGAGCCAACCCCCCTCCTTGTAGGGTGAGCTCCTGCTACCTCCTGCTCAGTGCCCTTCACAGATATTCCACCTCCAAACCACAGCTCAAGTCATCAGAACCCTCTTCTCCACCCCGACACAGGTTGGGCTGGGAGGCGGCTCTAACAGGGTGTGCAGGAGGGATTCTGACAGCAGTGAAGTGGGTTGCAGGGAGGTTGAGATCTTGACCCAAGTCATCCCAGACACTAATGCTAAGTCACACAATGGCAGCATCTACTGTCAGTGGGGTCCAAGCACTATTTCAACCCCACAGTTTTGGATCAACTCCCCACAAGGGGAGGAGAAGAGAACCATCAGCACCACACACACACACACACACACACACACACACACACACACACACACACACCACTCCTGGTGGTGTGAGGGGAACAAGAGAAAGGACAAAAGAAGTAAGAGATGAAGAGAAAGGAAGGAGGGATGGAGGAAAAGGTAAAAGGAAAAGGACAAACCCTAATGTCCCCATGTCGGACATCAGGAATGGTAACATACATAAGCCAGTATGTGAAGACTTCAATCTCCCTGGTCATTCTATTACAGATTTAAAAGTCACTATCATTGAACAAAAAAAACTTCAGAAACAGACTTCAAAGAGAAACAGCAGAACTAAAATTCATTTGCAAATTCAACACCATTAATCTGGGCTTGAATAGGGACTGGGAGTGGCTGGCTCACTACAGAAGCAGCTTTTCCTCTCCTGGAATTGACACCTCCTCATCTATTATTGGGAGTGGACTACATCCACCCTGATTTTTGAATTGGCCCTGTCAACACTGGTTCTCCACTTGTGAAGTAACTCCCTGCTCTCCATGTGTCAGTATATAATGCCTGCATCTGTAACTTTCACTCTATGCATCCGAAGAAGTGAGGTTTTTACTCACGAAAGCTTATGCCCAAATAAATCTGTTAGTCTTTAAGGTGCCACCAGACTCCTTGTTGTTTTTGTAGATACAGACTAACATGGCTACCCCCTGATACTTGACACCATGCAAGGCACTAAATTTAGCCGTATGGAGTGGAAATCCATCAACCTCAACAAAAAACTTGCACAGATACAGACAGACATCATCTTCCTCTCCAAATGCAAACAGATGGACATCATACCAAAAGGACGGAAGGTCAAAAATCCATTGCAATCAACATACTACACTGAGTATGGTGAGAGATTGTGCCACACACTCTCTCAAAGAAACTGAGGAAGCACCTGATCAGCATCCTGTACAGCAGACAGGAGAAGATCAAGAATGAGCTCTCAGAACTGGAGACTCTCATACAATACCAGCCTTCTACACAAACTTCCACGTGGCTGGACTTTACAAAAATGAGACAAGCCATTTACAATGCACACTTCACTTCTCTACAGAGGAAAAAGGACTGTAAGTTATCTAAACTAATACCTGCCACTAGGGGCTATAACAATGGTACCCTCAACTCATCTAACAACATTGTCAATCTTTCCAACCACACGCTTAGCCCAGCAGAAGAGTCTGTCCTATCTCGGGGACTCTCTTTCTGTCCCACCGTCCCCACGAACATGATACAGTTCTGCGGTGATCTGGAAGCCTACTTTCCTCGTCTCCGACTCAAGGAATATTTTCAACGCACCACTGAACAGTGCACTGACCCACAGGAACCCTCCTACCAACACTACAAAAAGAAGAATTCTGCGTGGACTCCTCCTGACGGTCGAAATGACAGACTGGACCTCTACATAGAGTGTTTCCGCAGACGTGCACAGGCTGAAATTGTGGACAAACATCATCACTTGTCCCATAACCTCAGCCGTACAGAATGCAATGCCATCCACAGCCTCAGAAACAACTCTGACATTATCATCAAAGGGGCTGACAAAGGAGGTGCTGTAGTCATAATGAACAGGTCAGATTATGAACAGGAGGCTGCCAGGCAACTCTCCAAGACCACATTCTACAGGCCACTATCCTCTGATCCCACTGAGGAATACCAAAAGAAACTACACCATCTGCTCAAGAAACTCCCAGCTACAGTACGGGAACAAATCTACATGGACACACCCCCAGAACCCCGACCAGGGGTATTCTATCTGCTACCCAAGATCCATAAACCCGGAAACCCTGGACGCCCCATCATCTCAGGCATTGGCACTCTGACGGCAGGATTATCTGGCTATTTGGCCTCTCTCCTCAGGCCCTATGCTACCAGCACTCCCAGCTATCTTCAAGACACCACCAACTTCCTGAGGAAACTACAATGCATTGATGTTCTTCCTGGAAACACCATCCTGGCCACCATGCATGTAGAAGCACTTTATACCAATATTCCACATGAGGATGGACTACAAGCTGTCAGGAACAGTATCCCTGATGAGGCCACAGCAAGCCTGGTGGCTGAGCTTTGTGACTTTGTCCTCACCCACAACCACTTCAGATTTGGGGACAACTTATACCTTCAAGTCAGTGGCACTGCTATGGGTACTCGCATGGCCCCACAGTATGCCAACATTTTTATGGCTGACTTAGAACAACGCTTCCTCAGCTCTCGTCCCCTAGTGCCCCTCCTCTACTTGCACTACATTGACGACATCTTCATCATATGGACCTATGGAAAGGAGGCCCTTGAAGAATTCCACCTGGACTTCAACAATTTCCACCCCACCATCAACCTCAGCCTGGACCAGTCCACACAAGAGATCCACTTCCTGGACACTACAGTACAAATAAGTGATGGTCACATAAACACCACCCTATACCGGAAACCTACTGACCGCTATACGTATCTACATGCCTTCGGCTTCCATCCAAGACACATCACACGATCCATTGTCTACAGCCAAGCCCTAAGATACAACCGAATTTGCTCCAACCCCTCAGACAGAGACAAACACCTACAAGATCTTTATCAAGCATTCGTAAAACTACAATACCCACCTGGGGAAGTGAGGAAACAGATTGACAGAGCAAGACGGGTACCCAGAAATCACCTACTACAGGACAGGCCCAACAAGAACAAGAACAGAACACCACTGGCCATCACATACAGCCCCCAGCTAAAACCTCTCCAGCGCATTATCCACGATCTACAACCTATCCTGGAAAATGATCCCTCACTCTCACAGACCTTGGGAGGCAGGCCACTCCTCGCTTACAGACAACCCCCCAACCTGAAGCAAATACTCACCAGCAACTACACACCACACCACAGAAACACCAACCCAGGAACCTATCCCCGTAGCAAACCTCGTTGCCTACTCTGTCCCCATATCTACTCTGGCAACAGCATCAGAGGACCCAACCACATCAGCCACACCATCAGGGACTCATTCACCTGCACATCCACTAATGTCATATATGCCATCATGTGCCAGCAATGCCCCTCTCCCATGTACATTGGCCAAACCGGACAGTCCCTCCGCAAAAGAATAAATGGACACAAATCGGACATCAGGAGTGGTAACATACATAAGCCAGTAAGTGAACACTTCAATCTCCCTGGTCATTCTATTACAGATTTAAAAGTCACTATCATTGAACAAAAAAACTTCAGAAACAGACTTCAAAGAGAAACAGCAGAACTAAAATTCATTTGCAAATTCAACACCATTAATCTGGGCTTGAATAGGGACTGGGAGTGGCTGGCTCACTACAGAAGCAGCTTTTCCTCTCCTGGAATTGACACCTCCTCATCTATTATTGGGAGTGGACTACATCCACCCTGATTTTTGAATTGGCCCTGTCAACACTGGTTCTCCACTTGTGAAGTAACTCCCTGCTCTCCATGTGTCAGTATATAATGCCTGCATCTGTAACTTTCACTCTATGCATCCGAAGAAGTGAGGTTTTTACTCACGAAAGCTTATGCCCAAATAAATCTGTTAGTCTTTAAGGTGCCACCAGACTCCTTGTTGTTTTCCTAATATCCCCAGTGATTCTACGGGACAAAATCCCAGGGAGGGAATAAAATTCTGCCACCTTAAACTAGTGTTTTCCATGCCTAGAATTCAGATGGCACCAGGTGGATCAGACTGAACAGGTTACAAACCTCTCCGAGGCACTTACTTTCTCAACAGGGACTTCTGTTTTCTAGTAAAATGGGTAAAAGGAAAGGAGAAAACTTGAAAGAGGCTCCTGCTCACACTCACATATGTGAACCCTAATACTCTCTCAGTCCTCAAAGAGAGCTCGAGAAGGAGACTTGCTGAAGCAAAGCCACAGGGGTCTCTGAGGTTTCCCTGGCCCTGCGCCCCTGTTTTGCCTGGCTGATGTGAGCATCTCTCTCTGAGGTCACCACCTCCCTAACAACTTTGACCAATAGGCTGAGCTCCTGCAAAAGGCCTTTGTGATGTCACTGCCACACCCACCCATCCCCTGAAGTGCTAATATCCTGCTGCTGGCCTGACATTTTGAAGGTTTGAGCTACTCTCTGTGGATCACCCCACTCAATGCGTCTTCATTCTAGGAAGCAAGCCGGTTAGACAGTAAAACATTAGAGGCTGCTCCCAATGCTACACTCAGTGTTTCCAAAATTAATACACTTTATGGCCAGAAGAGACCTTTAGAGCATCTCATCTAACTCCCTGCATATCATAGGCTTCCTGTATAGGACAATAGTTACTTTTTGGGCACAAACATTCCAGAAAGGCATCTAGTTTCATTCAATGATTTCAAGAGATGGAGAATCCACCACTTTCCCTTTCACTGAGTGCCAGGGGGCTCCATTTCCCCTTCCACTAGCTCCCCATTTACAGTGAGCCAGAGCAGTACCTGCAACAGGGAGCGGGAGTTGCTGAAGGCCTCAGAGGCACAACCCCTGCAGTGTCTCAGGCACCTGGCGCAAGTGATGGATGATGCGGAGCTGGTGCCTCACTTTGGCCGTGACGCCCTCCTGCTGCAAGGGAATGAGAACCTGTCAGACTCAAACGCCCCGAGGAATCAGGGGGAATTAAGGGCACCTGGAACCAGCAGTATTTCCACTCAGCACCTGCCCACCACTGAGGGATGAATTCACCTCCTGAATCCCAGAATGGAGTCTTCTTGTCCTTTCTAGTAACCTCCAGTGCCAATCCCCCTCCTTCTAGGGTGAGCTCCTGCTACCTCCCCCTCAGTGTCCTTGACAGCTGTTCCACCTCCAAACCACAGCTTAAGTCATCAGAAACCTCTTCTAGACCCCCACCAAGGTTGGGCTGGGAGGCGGGTCTAGCAGTGGGGGCAGGAGGGATTCTGGCAGCAGTGAAGTGGGTTGCGGGGAGGTTGAGATCTTGCCCAAGTCATCCGAGACACTAACGCTAAGCCACAGGATGGCAGCATCTAGTGTCTGTGGAGTCCAAGCACTATTTCAACCCCACAGTTTTGGATGAACTTCCCACAAGAGGAGGTGAAGATCATCCCCAGCAACACACACACACACACACACACACACCACTCCTGGTGGTGGGAGGGGAACAGGAGAAAGGACAAAAGAAGTAAGAGATGAAGAGAAAGGAAGGAGGGATGGTGGAAAAGGTAAAACGAAAAGGACAAACCCTAATGTCCCCAGTGATTCCACAGGACAAAATCCCGTGTGGACTACAAAATTCTGTCACCTTGAACTAGTGTTTTCCATGCCTAGAATTCAACGGGCACCAGGTGGATCAGACTGAGCAAGTTCAAAAACCTCTTGGAGGCTCTTACCTTCTAAACAGGGACGTCTGTTTTCTAGTAAAATCAGTAAAAGGGAAGGAGAAAACTCGAAAGAGGCTCCTGCTCTCACTCACATACGTGAACCCTAATACTCTCTCAGTCCTCAAAGAGAGACCTCGAGAAGGAGACTTGCTAAAGCAAAGCCACAGGGGTCTCTGAGGTTTCCCTGGCCCTGCGCCCCTGACTGATGTCAGCATCTCTCTCTGAGGTCACCAACTCCCTAACACCTTTGACCAATACGCTGAGATACTGCATGTAGCGGGGCGGCCTGGCTCCCAGGCGCCCCAGGAAGTCAAGGCCACCGCGGCCTGTCCCCACCCCCCCGGAAGTCAAGGGGCGGGACAGGAAGTATAAAGGCCAAGCCACAGCGCTCAGTAGCTGGCCGGCAGCGGGAGAGGACAGACGCTGGTGCCCGAGCTCCCGCGGACCTGAGCCTGCCGAGAGCCCGGTATCCTGAGGAACGGTCTGAGCTTCCCCCCGCCAAGGGCCCAGAGGGAGTGACAGACCTACCTGCTGCTCGGGGCCCGGAGGAGCCCATGATCTGCGACCCAGCAGACGGAACTCAGGAGGAACAGGTACCCATGGAGGAGGAGATGGGAAGTGGCCCGGGGATAGCAGACCCCGAACCCATGTCAGTGTGTTGCGGTCAGGATCCCCACTGACTGCGCGGCAGACGGACTGCTGCGGATAGGGCCCCGGGCTGGAACACAGTGGAGTGGGTGGGCCTGTGTTCCCCCCTGCCACCCCGTGCTGGGTGGCAGTCTCTCCTCCTCCTTGTCCAAGGGGCCTGGGCCTCTGACTGACGATTGGTTTGCTGCCCCGCCCTGACCTAGGGCCTGGGCTAACCCAAACTGACCCAGCTCCTGCTACAAGGCCTGGGCCGCTGACTGACTACTGGTTTGTTCCCCGCCCTGACCCAGGGCCGGAGCTGTTGATTGTGTGCTCAGTCCCTGCATAAGGGCCTGAGCTCTGAACTGTTGATTGTGTGCTCAGTCCCTACCCAAAGGTCTGGGCCCTAACTGTTATTCGCTTTGTAGCGGGGCGGCCTGGCTCCCAGGTACCCCAGGAAGGGACGAGCCCCACCCCGGAACTACTACACTGCAAAAGGCCTTTGTGATGTCACTGCCACACCCACCCATCCCCTGAAGTGCGAATGTCCTGCTGCTGCCCTGACACTTTGAAGGTTTCAGCTACTCTCTGTGGATCACCCCACTCGATGCGTCTTCATTCTAGGAAGCAAGTCGGCTAGACAGTAAAGCATCAGAGGCTGCTCCCAATGCTACACTCAGTGTTTCCAAAATTACTACACTTTATGGCCAGAAGAGACCTTTAGAACATCTCATCTAACCCCCTGCATATCATAGGCTTCCTGTATAGTACAATAGGTACTTTTGGGGCACACACATTCCAGAAAGGCATCTAGTCTTCATGAAATGACATCAAGAGATGGAGAATCCACCACTTTCCCTTTTACTGAGTGCCAAGGGGCTCCATTTCCCCTTCCACTAGCACCCCATTTACAGTGAGCCAGAGCAGTACCTGCAGCAGGGAGCGGGAGTTGCTGATGGCCTCAGAGGCACAGCCCCTGCAGTGTCTAAGGCACCTGGCACAAGTGCCGGATGATGCGGAGCTGGTGCATCACTCTGGCCATGACGTCCTCCTGCTGCAAGGGAACGAGAACCTGTCAAAGACTCAAACGCCCCGAGGAATCAGGGGGAATTAAGGGCACCTGAAACCAGCAGTATTTAAACTGACTACCTGCCCACCACTGAGGGATGAATTCACCTCCTGAACCCCAGAATGGAGTCTTCTTGTCCTTTCTAGTAACCTCCAGTGCCAACCCACCACCTTGTAGGGTGAGCTCCTGCTACCTCCCCCTCAGTACCCTTGACAGCTGTTCTACCTCCAAACCACAGCTCAAGTTATCAGAACCCTCTTCTCCACCCCCACCCAGGTTGGGCAGGGAGGCGGCTCTAGCAGGGGGGGCAGGAGGGATTCTGCCAGCAGTGAAGTGGGTTGCGGGGAGGTTGAGATCTTGCCCCAATCATCCCAGACACTAATGCTAAGCCACAGGATGGCAGCATCTAGTGTCATTGGAGTTCAAGCACTATTTCAACCCCACAGTTTTGGATCAACTTCCCACAAGGGGAGGTGAAGAGCACCCCCAGCAACACACACACACACACACACACCACTCCTGGTGGTGGCAGGTGAACAGGAGAAAGGACAAAAGAAGTAAGAGATGAAGAGAAATGAAGGAGGGATGGAGGAAAAGGTAAAACGAAAATGACAAACACTAATGTCCCCTGTGATTCTACGGGACAAAATCCCACAGAGGGAATAAAATTCTGCCACCTTAACCTAGTGTTTTCCATGCCTAGAATTCAGCTGGCACCAGATGGATCAGACTGAGCAGGTTCCAAAACCTCTTGGAGGCTCTTACCTTCTAAATAGGGACGTCTGTTTTCTAGTAAAATCCGTCAAAGGAAAGGAGAAAACTCCAAAGAGGCTCCTGCTCGCACTCACACATGTGAACACTAATACTCTCTCAGTCCTCAAAGAGAGACCTCGAGAAGGAGACTTGCTGAAGCAATAACAGACACTTGGTGGGATAACTCACATGACTGGAGTATTGTCATGGATGGATATAAACTGTTCAGGAAGGACAGGCAGGGCAGAAAAGGTGGGGGAGTTGCATTGTATGTAAGAGAGGAGTATGAGTGCTCAGAGGTCCGGTATGAAACTGTAGAAAAACCTGAGAGTCTCTGGATAAAGTTGAGAAGTGTGAGCAACAAGGGGGATGTCACGGTTGGAGTCTGGTATAGACCACCAGACCAGGGGGATGAGGTGGACGAGGCTTTCTTCTGGCAACTAGCAGAAGTTGCTAGATCGCAGGCCCTGGTTCTCATGGGAGACTTTAATCACCCTGATATCTGCTAGGAGAGCAATACAGCGGTGCACAGACAATCCAGGAAGTTTTTGGAAAGTGTAGGGCACAATTTCCTGGTGCAAGTGCTGGAGGAACCAACTAGGGGCAGAGCTTTTCTCGACCTGCTGCTCACAAACAGGGAAGAATTAGTAGGGGAAGCAAAAGTGGATGGGAACCTGGGAGGCAGTGACCATGAGATGGTCGAGTTCAGGATCCTGACACAAGGAAGAAAGGAGAGCAGCAGAATACGGACCCTGGACTTCAGAAAAGCAGACTTTGACTCCCTCAGGGAACCGATGGGCAGGATCCCCTGGGAGAATAACATGAAGGGCAAAGGGGTCCAGGAGAGCTGGCTGTATTTTAAAGAATCCTTATTGCGGTTGCAGGAACAAACCATCCCGATGTGTAGAAAGAATAGTAAATATGGCAGGCGACCAGCTTGGCTAAACAGTGAAATCCTTGCTGATCTTAAACGCAAAAAAGAAGCTTACAAGAAGTGGAAGATTGGACAAATGACCAGGGAGGAGTATAAAAATATTGCTCAGGCATGCAGGAGTGAAATCAGGAAGGCCAAATCACACTTGGAGTTGCAGCTAGCAAGAGATGTTAAGAGTAACAAGAAGGGTTTCTTCAGGTATGTTAGCAACAAGAAGAAAGTCAAGGAAAGTGTGGGCCCCTTACTGAATGAGGGAGGCAACCTAGTGACTGAGGATGTGGAAAAAGCTAATGTACTCAATGCTTTTTTTGCCTCTGTCTTCACGAACAAGGTCAGCTCCCAGACTGCTGCACTGGGCAGCACAATATGGGGAGAAGGTGACCAGCCCTCTGTGGAGAAAGAAGTGGTTCGGGACTATTTAGAAAAACTGGACGTGCACAACTCCATGGGGCTGGATGCGCTGCATCCGAGGGTGCTAAAGGACTTGGCGGATGAGATTGCACAGCCATTAGCCATTATTTTTGAAAACTCATGGCGATCGAGGGAGGTCCCGGATGACTGGAAAAAGGCTAATGTAGTGCCCATCTTTAAAAAAGGGAAGGAGGAGGATCCGGGGAACTACAGGCCAGTCAGCCTCACCTCAGTCCCTGGAAAAATCATGGAGCAGGTCCTCAAGGAATCAATTATGAAACACTTAGAGGAGAGGAAAGTGATCAGGAACAGTCAGCATGGATTCACCAAGGGGAAGTCGTGCCTGACTAACCTAATTGCCTTCTATGATGAGATAACTGGCTCTGTGGAGGAGGGGAAAGCAGTGGATGTGTTATTCCTTGACTTTAGCAAAGCTTTTGATACGCTCTCCCACAGTATTCTTGCCACCAAGTTAAAGAAGTATGGGATGGATGAATGGACTGTAAGGTGGATAGAAAGCTGGCTGGATCGTCGGGCTCAACGGGTAGTGATCAATGGCTCCATGTCTAGTTGGCAGCCGGTTTCAAGCGGAGTAGTGCCCCAAGGGTCGGTCCTGGGGCCGGTTTTGTTTAATATCTTTATTAATGATCTGGAGGATGGTGTGGACTGCACTCTCAGCAAGTTTGCAGATGACACTAAACTAGGAGGCGTGGTAGATACGCTAGAGGGTAGGGATCGGATACAGAGGGACCTAGACAAATTAGAGGATTGGGCCAAAAAAAACCTGATGAAGTTCAACAAGGACAAGTGCAGAGTCCTGCACTTAGGACGGAAGAATCCCATGCACTGCTACAGACTAGGGACCGAATGGCTAGGTAGCAGTTCTGCAGAAAAGGACCTAGGGGTCACAGTGGACGAGAAGCTGGATATGAGTCAACAGTGTGCTCTTGTTGCCAAGAAGGCTAACGGCATTTTGGGCTGTATAAGTAGGGGCATTGCCAGCAGATCGAGGAACGTGATCGTTCCCCTTTATTCGACATTGGTGAGGCCTCATCTGGAATACTGTGTCCAGTTTTGGGCCTGTGGAAGCAGAGAAAGAGCTCACAGGAAGGGGATGCAATGCATGACAGTTCGTTAGCAAGAGTTAGGCTAACTGTAACCCTAATAACGCGAGATTTGTAGAAGCGAGGAATGTGTGAGGCGGGTGAGAAAGAACTGTGTAAGAAGTCATTAGGACCTGGTATAGATAAGGTGTAGAAGACCTTGTGTAGATAAGGTATAGAAAATATTGTATGTTGGCAAGAGTCAAAACAAGTGAAGAAATGAGATATCAAGATGGCCTATGTATAAACAAAACGCAGCTGTCCCTCGTTATTTCTGTAATGAAAGGTATAAATGCTTGCTGTAATTAGTTACCTGGGAGAGACCTGCTTAGCTCTCTCCCTCTGGGCAATTGTGAGAGTTAATAAAGCATCTGACTTGCTGTACCTAAACAAATAGTGAGAACTCTGTTTTTCTCCGACAGGCCCCACACTACAAGAAGGATGTGGAAAAATTGGAAAGAGTCCAGTGGAGAGCAACAAAAATGATTAGGGGTCTGGAGCACATGACTTATGAGGAGAGGCTGAGGGAACTGGGATTGTTTAGTCTCCAGAAGAGAAGAATGAGGGGGGATTTGATAGCAGCCTTCAACTACGTGAAGGGGGGTTCCAAAGAGGATGGAGCTCGGTTGTTCTCAGTGGTGGCAGATGACAGAACAAGGAGCAATGGTCTCAAGTTGCAGTGGGGGAGGTCCAGGTTGGATATTAGGAAACACTATTTCACTAGGAGGGTGGTGAAGCACTGGAATGCGTTAACTAGGGAGGTGGTGGAGGCTCCTTCCTTGGAGGTTTTTAAGGCCCGGCTTGACAAAGCCCTGGCTGGGATGATTTAGTTGGGAATTGGTCCTGCTTTGAGGACGGGGTTGGAGTAGATGACCTCTTGAGGTCCCTTCCAACCCTGATATTCTATGATTCTATGATTCTATGAAAGTCACAGGGGTCTCTGAGGTTTCCCTGGCCCTAAGCCCCTGTCCTGCCTGGCTGATGTCAGCATCTCTCTCTGAGGTTACCACCTCCCTAACACCTTTGACCAATAGGCTGAGGTCCTGAAAAGGCCTTTGTGATGTCACTGCCACACCCACCCATCCCCGGAAGTGCTAATGTCCTGCTGCTGGCCTGACACTTTGAAGGTTTGAGCTACTCTCTGTGGATCACCCCACTCAATGCGTCTTCATTCTAGGAAGCAAGCCGGCTAGACAGTAAAACATCAGAGGCTGCTCCCAATACTACACTCAGTGTTTCCAAAATTTGTAGACTTTATGGCCACAAGAGACCTTTAGAGCATCTCATCTAAGCCCCTGCATATCATAGGCCTCCTGTATAGTACAATAGTTAGTTTTTGGGCACACACATTCCAGAAAGGCATCTAGTCTTCATTCAATGACATCGAGAGATGGAGAATCCACCACTTTCCCTTTTAGTGAGTGCCAGGGGGCTCCATTTCCCCTTCCACTAGCTCCCCATTTACAGGGAGACAGAGGAGTACCTGCAGCAGGGAGCGGGAGTTGCTGAAGGCCTCAGAGGCGCAGCCCCTGCAGTGTCTCAGGCACCTGGCGCAAGTGGCGGATGATGCGGGTGCATCACTTTGGCCGTGACGTCCTCCTCCTGCAAGGGAACGAGAACCTGTCAGAGACTCAAACGCCCCGAGGAAACTGGAGGAATTAAGGGCACCTGGAACCAGCAATATTTCCACCCAGCACCTGCCGACCACTGAGGGATAAATTCACCTCCTGAACCCCAGAATGGAGTCTTCTTGTCCTTTCTAGTAACCTCCAGTGCCAACCCCCCTCCTTGAAGGATGAGCTCCTGCTATCTCCCCCTCAGTGCCCTTGACAGCTGTTCCACCTCCAAACCACAGCTCAAGTTATTAGTACCTTTGGACACAGACTGGCTAACCTAGTGAGGAGGGCTTTAAACTAGGTTCGACGGGGACAGGTGAGCAAAGCCCACAGGTAAGTGGGGAACATGGAGACCGGGGAGATGGGTCAAAAACGAGAGGGAGTGTGGGCTATATTGTCAGAGAGAAAGGAGGGTCAGGACAAAACTGGGAGGAAAGATCAAACCAGTATCTTAGATGCCTATATACAAATGCGAGAAGTATGGGGAATAAGCAGGAAGAACTGGAAGTGCTAATAAATAAATACAACTATGACATTGTTGGCATCACTGAAACTTGGTGGGATAATACACGTGATTGGAATGTTGGTGTGGATGGGTACAGCTTGCTCAGGAAGGATAGACAGGGGAAAAAGGGAGGAGGTGTTGCCTTGTATATTAAAAATGTACACACTTGGACTGAGGTAGAGATGGACATAGGAGACGGAAGTGTTGAGAGTCTCTGGGTTAGGCTAAAAGGGGTAAAAAACAAGGGAGATGTCATGCTAGGAGTCTACTACAGGCCACCTAACCAGGTGGAAGAGGTGGATGAGGCTTTTTTTAAGCAACTAACAAAATCATCCAAAGCCCAAGATTTGGTGGTGATGGGGGACTTCAACTATCCGGCTATATGTTGGGAAAATAACACAGCGGGGCACAGACTATCCAACAAATTCCTGGACTGCATTGGAGACAACTTTTTATTTCAGAAGGTTGAAAAAGCTACTGGGGGGAAGGTGTTCTAGACTGAATTTAACAAATAGGGAGGAACTCGTTGAGAATTTGAAAGTAGAAGGCAGCCTGGGTGAAAGTGATCATGAAATCATAGAGTTTGCAATTCTAAGGAAGGGTAGAAGGGAGAACAGCAAAATAGAGACAATGGATTTCAGGAAGGCAGATTTTGGTAAGCTCAGAGAGCTGATAGGTAAGGTCCCATGGGAATCAAGACTGAGGGGAAAAACAACTGAGGAGAGTTGGCAGTTTTTCAAAGGGACACTATTAAGGGCCCAAAAGCAAGCTATTCCGCTGGTTAGGAAAGATAGAAAATGTGGCAAAAGACCACCTTGGCTTAACCATGAGATCTTGCATGATCTAAAAAATAAAAAGGAGTCATATCAAAAATGGAAACTGGGACAGATTACAAAGGATGAATATAGGCAAACAACACAGGAATGCAGGGGCAAGATTAGAAAGGCAAAGGCACAAAATGAGCTCAAACTAGCTACGGGAATAAAGGGAAACAAGACGACTTTTTATCAATACATTAGAAGCAAGAGGAAGACCAAAGACAGGGTAGGCCCACTGCTTAGTGAAGAGGGAGAAACAGTAACAGGAAACTTGGAAATGGCGGAGATGCTTAATGACTTCTTTGTTTCGGTCTTCACCGAGAAGTCTGAAGGAATGCCTAACATAGTGAATGCTAGTGGGAAGGGGGTAGGTTTAGCAGATAAAATAAAAAAAGAACAAGTTAAAACTCACTTAGAAAAGTTAGATGCCTGCAAGTCACCCGGGCCTGATGAAATGCATCCTAGAATACTCAAGGAGCTAATAGAGGAGGTATCTGAGCCTCTAGCTATTATCTTTGGAAAATCATGGGAGACGGGAGAGATTCCAGAAGACTGGAAAAGGGCAAATATAGTGCCCATCTATAAAAAGGGAAATAAAAACAACCCAGGAAACTACAGACCCCAGTGAGTTTAACTTCTGGGCCAGGGAAGATAATGGAGCAAGTAATTAAGGAAATCATCTGCAAACACTTGGAAGGTGGTAAGGTGATAGGGAACAGCCAGCATGGATTTGTGAAGAACAAATCATGTCAAACCAATCTGATAGCTTTCTTTGATAGGATAACGAGCCTTGTGGATAAGGGTGAGGCTGTGGATGTGGTATACCTAGACTTTAGTAAGGCATTTGATACGGTCTCGCATGATATTCTTATTGATAAACTAGGCAAATACAATTTAGATGGGGCTACTATAAGGTGGGTGCATAACTGGCTGGATAACCATACTCAGAGAGTTGTTATTAATAGTTCCCAATCCTGCTGGAAAGCCATAACGAGTGGGGTATCGCAGGGGTCTGTTTTGGGACCGGCGCTGTTCAATATCTTCATCAACGACTTAGATATTGGCATAGAAAGTACGCTTATTAAGTTTGCGGATGATACCAAACTGGGAGGGATTGCAACTGCTTTGGAGGACAGGGTCATAATTCAAAATGATCTGGACAAATTGGAGAAATGGTCTGAGTTAAACAGGATGAAGTTTAACAAAGACAAATGCAAAGTGCTCCACTTAGGAAGGAACAATCAGTTTCACACGTACAGAATGGGAAGAGACTGTCTAGGAAGGAGTACGGCAGAAAGGGATCTAGGGGTTATAGTGGGCCACAAGCTAAATATGAGTCAACAGTGTGATGCTGTTGCAAAAAAAGCAAACCTGATTCTGGGATGTATTAACAGGTGTGTTGTGAGCAAGACACGAGAAGTCATTCTTCCGCTCTACTCTGCTCTGGTTAGGCCTCAGCTGGAGTATTGTGTCCAGTTCTGGGCACCGCATTTTAAAAAAAGATGTGGAGAAATTGGAAAGGGTCCAGAGAAGAGCAACAAGAATGATTAAAGGTCTTGAGAACATGACCTATGAAGGAAGGCTGAAAGAATTGGCTTTGTTTAGTTTGGAAAAGAGAAGACTGAGAGGAGACATGATAGCAGTTTTCAGGTATTTAAAAGGGTGTCATAAGGAGGAGGGAGAAAACTTGTTCACCTTAGCCTCTAAGGATAGAACCAGAAGCAATGGGTTTAAAGTGCAGCAAGGGAGGTCTAGGTTGGACATTAGGAAAAAGTTCCTAACTGTCAGGGTGGTTAAACACTGGAATAAATTGCCGAGGGAGGTTGTGGAATCTCCATCTCTTGAGATATTTAAGAGTAGGTTAGATAAATGTCTATCAGGGATGGTATTTGGTCTCATAGACTCATAGACTTTAAGGTCAGAAGGGACCATTATGATCATCTGGTCTGACCCCCTGCATGCTGCAGGCCACAAGACCCTTCCCTGGACTGTGCCGTTGAAGTCCCCAATCCTGTGTTTTAGTGACTTCAATCGGCAGGGACCCTCCTGCTAGTGATCCCTGCCCCATGCTGCGGAGGAAGGCGAAAAACCTCCAGAGGCTCAGCCAATCTACCCTGGAGGAAAATTCCTTCCCGACCCCAAATATGGCGATCAGTAATACCCCGAGCATGTAGGCAAGAGTCTCTAGCCTGACCCTTGTTTGCCATTATGCTATTTACGTACCATTGCTTGGTTTTCCTCGGCTACTATGTTTTACCATTAAACCATTCCCTCCATAAACTTATCCAACTTAATCTTAAAACCAGACAGGTCCGTTGCCCCCACCGTTTCCCTCGGAAGGCCGTTCCAATATTTCACCCCTCTGACGGTCAGAAACCTTCGTCTGATTTCAAGCCTGAACTTCCCCACGGCCAGTTTATATCCATTGGTTCTCGTGTCCACATTAGTACTCAGCTGAAATAATTCCTCTCCCTCCCTTGTATTTATCCCTCTGATATATTTAAAGATAGCAATCATATCCCCCCTCAGCCTTCGTTTTGTCAGACTAAACAACCCGAGCTCCTCTAATCTCTTTTCATACGACAGGTTTTCCATTCCTCTGATCATCCTAGTCGCCCTTCTCTGCACCCGTTCCAATTTGAGTTCATCTTTTTTAAACATGGGAGACCAGAACTACACACAGTACTCCAAATGAGGTCTCACCAGCGCCGTATACAACGGAAGCAGGACCTCCTTATCCCTACTAGATATACCTCGCCTAATACATCCCAAGACCGCATTGGCTTTTTTCACAGCCACGTCACATTGTCGACTCATAGTCATCCTGCGGTCTACAAGGACCCCTAGGTCCTTCTCCTCTTCCGTTACTTCTAACCAATGCGTCCCCATCTTGTAACTAAAATTGTTATTAGTCATCCCCAAGTGCATCACCTTACACTTTTCACTATTAAATTTCATCTTATTTCTGACACTCCAATTCACAAGCTCATTCAAGTCTCCCTGCAGAATATCCCTATCCTCCTCCGAATTTGCAACTCCTCCCACCTTCGTATCATCCGCAAACTTTATCAGCCCACTCTTGCAATCGGTTCCGAGGTCAGTTATAAATAGATTAAATAAAATGGGTCCCAAAACCGAACCTTGAGGCACTCCACTAGTAACCTCCCTCCAACCCGACAGTTCACCCTTTAATACGACCCGCTGCATTCTCCCCATTAACCAATTCTTTATCCACCTCTGGATTTTCATATCGATCCCCATGTTTTCCAGTTTAACCAATAATTCCTCATGGGGTACAGTATCAAACGCTTTACTGAAATCCAGGTATATTAGGTCCACCGCATTTCCCTTATCTAATAAGTCCGTTACATGGTCCTGCCATGCGGGCAGGGGACTGGACTCGATGACCTCTCGAGGTCCCTTCCAGTCCTAGAATCTATGAACGTATGAAAAAAACACTGTTCTCCACCCCCACCCAGGTTGGCCAGGGAGGCGGCTCTAGCAGGGGGGGCAGGAGGGATTCTGGCAGCAGTGAAGTGGGTTGCGGGGAAGTTGAGATCTTGACCCAAGTCATCCCAGACACTAATGCTAAGCCACAGGATGGCAGCATCTAGTGTCAGTGGAGTCCAAACACTATTTCAACCCCACAGTTTTCGATGAACTTCCCACAAGGAGAGGTGATGAGCACCCCCAGCAACACACACACACACACACACACACACACACACACACACACACACACACACACACACACCACTCCTGGTGGTGGGAGGGGAACAGGAGAAAGGACAAAAGAAGTAAGAGATGAAGAGAAAGGAAGGAGGGATGGAGGAAAAGGTAAAACAAAAAGGACAAACCCTAACGTCCCCAGTGATTCTATGGCACAAAATCCAAGGGATGGAATAAAATTCTGCCATCTTAAACTACTGTTTTCCATGCCTAGAATTCAGCTGGCACCACGTGGATCAGACTGAGCAGCTGCCAAAACCTCTTGGAGGCTCTTACCTTCTAAACAGGGACGTCTGTTTTCTAGTAAAATCAGTAAAAGGAAAGGAGAAAACTCGAAAGAGGCTCCTGCTCTCACTCACGTACGTGAACCCTAATACTCTCTCAGTCCTCAAAGAAAGACCCCGAGAAGGAGACTTGCTGAAGCAAAGCCACAGGGTCTCTGAGGTTTCCCTGGCCCTGTGCTCCTGTCCTGCCAGGCTGATGTCAGCATCTCTCTCTGAGGTCACCACCTCCCTAACACATTTGACCAATAAGCTGACATCCTGCAAAAGGCCTTTGTGATGTCACTGCCACACCCAACCAAACCCTGAAGTGCTAATGTTCTGCTGCTGGCCTGACACTTTGAAGCTTTGAGGTTGTCATAACTATAAAGGGAAGGGTAACAGCTGTCCTGTGTACAGTACTATAAAATCCTCCTGGCCAGAGACTCCAAAATCCTTTTCCCTCTAAAGGGTTAAGAAGCTCAGGTAACCTGGCTGGCATCTGACCTAAAGGACCAATAAGGGGACAAGATACTTTCAAATCTTGGGGAGGGGAAGGCTTTTGTTTGTGTTCTTTGTTTGTGTGGGTGTTCGCCCTCGGGACTGAGAGGGACCAGACATCAATCCAGGTTCTCCACATCTTTCTAAACAAGTCTCTCCTATTTCAAACAAGGCGTGTTAGTTTTCCTTTGTTTTCTCAACTTGTAAATGTACCTTTTACTAGAGTGTTTATCTTTGTTTGCTGTACTTTGAACCTAAGACTAGAGGGGAGTCCTCTGAGCTCTTTAAGTTTGATTACCCTGTAAGGTTAATTTCCATACTGATTTTACAGAGATGATTTTTACCTTTTTCTTTAATTAAAAGCCTTATTTTTAAGAACCTGATTGATTTTTCCTTGTTTTAAGATCCAAGGAGTTTGGATCTTGATTCACCAGGAGTTGGTGGGAGGAAGGAGGGGAATGGTTAATTTCTCCTTCTTTTAGATCCAAGGGGGTTGGATCTGTATTCACCAGGGAATTGGTGAAAGGTTTCTCAAGGCTACCCAGGGGAGGAAATTAGCCTTGGGATGGTGGTTAAGCTTAGAATTTTTCATGCAGGCCCCTACATTTGTACCCTAAACTTCAAAGTGGGGATACAGCCTTGACACAGGTACTCTCTGTGGATCACCCCACTCAATGCGTCTTCATTCTAGGAAGCAAGCCGGCTAGACAGTAAAACATCACAGGCTGCTCCCAATGCTACACTCAGTGTTTCCAAAATTTGTAGACTTTATGGCCACAAGAGACCTTTAGAGCATCTCATCTAAGCCCCTGCATATCATAGGCCTCCTGTATAGTACAATAGTTACTTTTTGGGCACACACATTCCAGAAAGGCATCTAGTCTTCATTCAATGACATCAAGAGATGGAGAATCCACCACTTTCCCTTTTAGTGAGTGCCAGGGGGCTCCATTTCCCCTTCCACTAGCTCCCCATTTACAGGGAGACAGAGCAGTACCTGCAGCAGGGAGCGGGAGTTGCTGAAGGCCTCAGAGGCGCAGCCCCTGCAGTGTCTCAGGCACCTGGCGCAAGTGGCGGATGATGCGGGTGCATCACTTTGGCCGTGACGTCCTCCTGCTGCAAGGGAACGAGAACCTGTCAGAGACTCAAACGCCCCGAGGAATCAGGGGGAATTAAGGGCACCTGGAACCAGCAGTATTTAAACTGACTACCTGCCCACCACTGAGGGATGAATTCACCTCCTGAACCCCAGAATGGAGTCTTCTTGTCCTTTCTAGTAACCTCCAGTGCCAACCCACCACCTTGTAGGGTGAGCTCCTGCTATCTCCCCCTCAGTGCCCTTGACAGCTGTTCCACCTCCAAACCACAGCTCAAGTTATCAGAACCGTCTTCTCCACCCCAACCCAGGTTGCGCAGGGAGGCAGACCTAGCAGAGGGAGCAGGAGGGATTCTGCCAGCAGTGAAGTGGGTTGCGGGGAAGTTGAGATCTTGCCCCAAGTTGTCCTAGACACTAATGCTAAGCCACAGGATGGCAGCATCTAGTGTCAGTGGAGTCCAAGCACTATTTGAACCCGACAGTTTTGGATCAACTTCCCACAAGGGGAGGTGAAGAGCACCCCCAGCAACACACACACCACTCCTGGAGGTGGGAGGGGAACAAGAGAAAGGACAAAAGAAGTAAGAGATGAAGAGAAAGGAAGGAGGGATGGAGGAAAAGTTAAAACGAAAAGGACAAACCCTAGTGTCCCCAGTGATTCCACGGGACAAGATTCCAGGGAGGGAAGAAAATTCTGCCACCTTAAACTACTGTTTTCCATGCCGAGAATTCAGCTGGCACCAGATGGATCAGACTGAGCAGGTTCCAAAACCTCTTGGAGGCTCTTACCTTCTAATTTTCAAGTAAAATCAGTAAAAGGAAAGGAGAAAACTCGAAAGAGGCTCCTGCTCACACTCACATACGTCAACCCTAACACTCTCTCAGTCCTCAAAAAGAAACCTCGAGAAGGAGACTTGCTGAAGCAAAGCCACAGGGGTCTCTGAGGTTTCCCTGGTCGTAAGCCCCTGTCCTCCCTGGCTGAAGACAGCATCTCTCTCTGAGGTCACCACCTCCCTAACACATTTGACCAATATGCTGAGGTCCTGCAAAAGACCTTTGTGATATCACTGCCACCAATCAAACCCTTAAGTGCTAATGTCCTGCTGCTGGCCTGACACTATGAAGGTTTGAGCTACTCTCTGTGGATCACCCCACTCAATGCGTCTTCATTCTAGGAAGGAAGTGGGCTAGACAGTAAAACATCAGAGGCTGCTCCCAATGCTACACTCAGTGTTTCCAAAATTAGTAGACTTTATGGCCACAAGGGACCTTTAGAGCATCTAATCTAAGCCCCGGCATATCATAGGCTTCCTGTATAGTACAATAGTTACTCTTTGGGCACACACATTCCAGAAAGGCATCTAGTCTTCATTCAATGACATCAAGAGATGGAGAATCCACCACTTTCCCTTTTAGTGAGGGCCAGGGGGCTCCATTTCCCCTTCCACTAGCTCCCCATTTACAGTGAGCCAGAGCAGTACCTGCAGCAGGGAGCGGGAGTTGCTGAAGGCCTCAGAGGAACAGCCCCTGCAGTGTCTCAGGCACCTGGCGCAAGTGCCGGATGATGCGGAGCTGGTGCATCACTTTGGCCGTGACGTCCTCCTGCTGCAAGGGAACGAGAACCAGTCAGAGACTCAAAGGTCCCGAGGAATCAGGGGGAATTAAGGGCACCTGGAACCAGCAGTATTTCCACCCACCACCTGCCCACCGCTGAGGGATGAATTCACCTCCTGAACCCCAGAATGGAGTCTTCTTGTCCTTTCTAGTATCCTCCAGTGCCAACCCCCCTCAGTGTTCTTCACAGCTGTTCCACCTCCAAACCAAACCTCAAGTTATCAGAACACTCTTCTGCACCCCCAACCAGGTTGGGCATCGAGGCGGCTCTAGCGGGGGGGCAGGAGGGATTCTGCCAGAAGTGAAGTGGGTTGAGGGGAGGTTGAGATCTTGCCCCAAGTCATCCCAGACACTAATGCTAAGCCACAGGATGGCAGCATCTAGTGTCAGTGGAGTCCAAGCACTATTTCAACCATACAGTTTTGGATGAACTCCCAACAAGGGGAGGTGAAGAGCACCCCCAGCAACACACACACAAACACACACACACACACACACCACTCCTGGTGGTGGGAGGGGAACAAGAGAAAGCAAGGAGGGATGGAGGAAAAGGTAAAACGAAAAGGACAAACCCTAATGTCCCCAGTGATTCTACGGCACAAAATCCCAGGTGGGCTATACAATTCTGCCACCTTGAACTAGTGTTTTCCATGCCTAGAATTCAGCTGGCACCAGATGGATCAGACTGCAGACTGAGCAGGTTAAAAACCTCTCCAAGGTTCTTACCTTCTCAACAGGCACGTCTGTTTTCTAGTAAAATCAATAAAAGGAGAAACTCGAAAGAGGTTCCTCCTCGCACTCACATACTTGAACCCTAATACTCTCTGAGTCCTAAAAAGGGAGACCTCGAGAAGGAGACTTGCTAAAGCAAAGCCAAAGGGGTCTCTGAGGTTTCCCTGGCCCTGCGCTCCTGTCCTGCCTGGCTGATGTCAGCATCTCTCTCTCAGGTAACCACCTCCCTAACACCTTTGACCCATAGGCTGAGGTCCAGGATAAGGCCTTTGTGATATCACTGCCACACCCAACCAAACCCTAAAGTGCTAATGTCCTGCTACTGGCCTGACACTTTGAAGGTTTGAGCTACTCTCTGTGGATCACCCCACTCAATGCATCCTCATTCTAGGAAGCAAGCGGGCTAGACAGTAAAACATCAGAGGCTGCTCCCAATGCTACACTCAGTGTTTCCAAAATTAGTAGACTTTATGGTCAGAAGAGACCTTTAGAGCATCTAATCTAACCCGCTGCATATCATAGGCTTACTGTATAGTACAATAGTTACTCTTTGGGCACACACATTCCAGAAAGGCATCTGGTCTTCATTCAATGACATCAAGAGATGGAGAATCCACCACTTTCCCTTTTAGTGAGGGCCAGGGGGCTCCATTTCCCCTTCCACTAGCTCCCCATTTACAGTGAGCCAGAGCAGTACCGGCAGCAGGGAGCGGGAGTTGCTGAAGGCCTCAGAGGAACAGCCCCTGCAGTGTCTCAGGCACCTGGCGCAAGTGCCGGATGATGCGGAGCTGGTGCATCACTTTGGCCGTGACGTCCTCCTGCTGCAAGGGAACGAGAACCTGTCAGAGACTCAAAGGTCCCGAGGAATCAGGGGGAATTAAGGGCACCTGGAACCAGCAGTATTTCCACCCACCACCTGCCCACCGCTGAGAGATGAATTAACCTCCTGAACCCCAGAATGGAGTCTTCTTGTCCTTTCTAGTATCCTCCAGTGCCAACCCCCCTCCTTGTAGGATTAGCTCCTGCTACCTCCCCCTCAGTGTTCTTCACAGCTGTTCCACCTCCAAACCAAACCTCAAGTTATCAGAACCCTCTTCTGCACCCCCAACCAGGTTGGGCATCGAGGCGGCTCTAGCGGGGGGGCAGGAGGGATTCTGCCAGAAGTGAAGTGGGTTGAGGGGAGGTTGAGATCTTGCCCCAAGTCATCCCAGACACTAATGCTAAGCCACAGGATGGCAGCATCTAGTGTCAGTGGAGTCCAAGCACTATTTCAACCATACAGTTTTGGATCAACTCCCAACAAGGGGAGGTGAAGAGCACCCCCAGCAACACACACAAACACACACACACACACACACACACACACACACACACACACACCACTCCTGGTGGTGAAAGGGGAACAGGAGAAAGGACAAAAGAAGTAAGAGATGAAGAGAAAGGAAGGAGGGATGGAGGAAAAGGTAAAACGAAAAGGACAAACCCTAATGTCCCCAGTGATTCTACGGGACAAAATCCAAGGGAGGGAATAAAATTCTGCCATCTTAAACTACTGTTTTCCATGCCGAGAATTCAGCTGGCACCAGATGGATCAGACTGAGCAGGTTCCAAAACCTCTTGGAGGCTCTTACCTTCTAAATAGGGACGTCTGTTTTCTAGTAAAATCCGTCAAAAGGAAGGAGAAAACTCGAAAGAGGCTCCTGCTCACACTCACATACGTCAACCCTAATACTCTCTCAGTCCTCAAAGAGAGACCTCGAGAAGGAGACTTGCTGAAGCAAAGCCACAGGGGTCTCTGAGGTTTCCCTGGTCGTAAGCCCCTGTCCTCCCAGTGCCAACCCCCCTCCTTGAAGGATGAGCTCCTGCTATCTCCCCCTCAGTGCCCTTGACAGCTGTTCCACCTCCAAACCACAGCTCAAGTTATTAGTACCTTTGGACACAGACTGGCTAACCTAGTGAGGAGGGCTTTAAACTAGGTTCGACGGGGACAGGTGAGCAAAGCCCACAGGTAAGTGGGGAACATGGAGACCGGGGAGATGGGTCAAAAACGAGAGGGAGTGTGGGCTATATTGTCAGAGGGAAAGGAGGGTCAGGACAAAACTGGGAGGAAAGATCAAACCAGTATCTTAGATGTCTCTATACAAATGCGAGAAGTATGGGGAATAAGCAGGAAGAACTGGAAGTGCTAATAAATAAATACAACTATGACATTGTTGGCATTACTGAAACTTGGTGGGATAATACACATGATTGGAATGTTGGTGTGGATGGGTACAGCTTGCTCAGGAAGGATAGACAGGGGAAAAAGGGAGGAGGTGTTGCCTTGTATATTAAAAGTGTACACACTTGGACTGAGGTAGAGATGGACATAGGAGACGGAAGTGTTGAGAGTCTCTGGGTTAGGCTAAAAGGGGTAAAAAACAAGGGAGATGTCATGCTAGGAGTCTACTACAGGCCACCTAACCAGGTGGAAGAGGTGGATGAGGCTTTTTTTAAGCAACTAACAAAATCATCCAAAGCCCAAGATTTGGTGGTGATGGGGGACTTCAACTATCCGGCTATATGTTGGGAAAATAACACAGCGGGGCACAGACTATCCAACAAATTCCTGGACTGCATTGGAGACAACTTTTTATTTCAGAAGGTTGAAAAAGCTACTAGGGGGGAAGCTGTTCTAGACTTGATTTTAACAAATAGGGAGGAACTCGTTGAGAATTTGAAAGTAGAAGGCAGCCTGGGTGAAAGTGATCATGAAATCATAGAGTTTGCAATTCTAAGGAAGGGTAGAAGGGAGAACAGCAAAATAGAGACAATGGATTTCAGGAAGGCAGATTTTGGTAAGCTCAGAGAGCTGATAGGTAAGGTCCCATGGGAATCAAGACTGAGGGGAAAAACAACTGAGGAGAGTTGGCAGTTTTTCAAAGGGACACTATTAAGGGCCCAAAAGCAAGCTATTCCGCTGGTTAGGAAAGATAGAAAATGTGGCAAAAGACCACCTTGGCTTAACCATGAGATCTTGCATGATCTAAAAAATAAAAAGGAGTCATATCAAAAATGGAAACTGGGACAGATTACAAAGGATGAATATAGGCAAACAACACAGGAATGCAGGGGCAAGATTAGAAAGGCAAAGGCACAAAATGAGCTCAAACTAGCTACGGGAATAAAGGGAAACAAGAAGACTTTTTATCAATACATTAGAAGCAAGAGGAAGACCAAAGACAGGGTAGGCCCACTGCTTAGTGAAGAGGGAGAAACAGTAACAGGAAACTTGGAAATGGCGGAGATGCTTAATGACTTCTTTGTTTCGGTCTTCACCGAGAAGTCTGAAGGAATGCCTAACATAGTGAATGCTAATGGGAAGGGGGGAGGTTTAGCAGATAAAATAAAAAAAGAACAAGTTAAAAATCACTTAGAAAAGTTAGATGCCTGCAAGTCACCCGGGCCTGATGAAATGCATCCTAGAATACTCAAGGAGCTAATAGAGGAGGTATCTGAGCCTCTAGCTATTATCTTTGGAAAATCATGGGAGACGGGAGAGATTCCAGAAGACTGGAAAAGGGCAAATATAGTGCCCATCTATAAAAAGGGAAATAAAAACAACCCAGGAAACTACAGACCCCAGTGAGTTTAACTTCTGTGCCAGGGAAGATAATGGAGCAAGTAATTAAGGAAATCATCTGCAAACACTTGGAAGGTGGTAAGGTGATAGGGAACAGCCAGCATGGATTTGTGAAGAACAAATCATGTCAAACCAATCTGATAGCTTTCTTTGATAGGATAACGAGCCTTGTGGATAAGGGTGAGGCTGTGGATGTGGTATACCTAGACTTTAGTAAGGCTTTTGATACGGTCTCGCATGATATTCTTATTGATAAACTAGGCAAATACAATTTAGATGGGGCTACTATAAGGTGCGTGCATAACTGGCTGGATAACCGTACTCAGAGAGTTGTTATTAATAGTTCCCAATCCTGCTGGAAAGCCATAACGAGTGGGGTATCGCAGGGGTCTGTTTTGGGACCGGCGCTGTTCAATATCTTCATCAACGACTTAGATATTGGCATAGAAAGTACGCTTATTAAGTTTGCGGATGATACCAAACTAGGAGGGATTGCAACTGCTTTGGAGGACAGGGTCATAATTCAAAATGATCTGGACAAATTGGAGAAATGGTCTGAGTTAAACAGGATGAAGTTTAACAAAGACAAATGCAAAGTGCTCCACTTAGGAAGGAACAATCAGTTTCACACATACAGAATGGGAAGAGACGGTCTAGGAAGGAGTACGGCAGAAAGGGATCTAGGGGTTATAGTGGACCACAAGCTAAATATGAGTCAACAGTGTGATGCTGTTGCAAAAAAAGCAAACCTGATTCTGGGATGTATTAACAGGTGTGTTGTGAGCAAGACACGAGAAGTCATTCTTCCGCTCTACTCTGCTCTGGTTAGGCCTCAGCTGGAGTATTGGGTCCAGTTCTGGGCACCGCATTTTAAAAAAGATGTGGAGAAATTGGAAAGGGTCCAGAGAAGAGCAACAAGAATGATTAAAGGTCTTGAGAACATGACCTATGAAGGAAGGCTGAAAGAATTGGCTTTGTTTAGTTTGGAAAAGAGAAGACTGAGAGGAGACATGATAGCAGTTTTCAGGTATTTAAAAGGGTGTCATAAGGAGGAGGGAGAAAACTTGTTCACCTTAGCCTCTAAGGATAGAACCAGAAGCAATGGGTTTAAAGTGCAGCAAGGGAGGTCTAGGTTGGACATTAGGAAAAAGTTCCTAACTGTCAGGGTGGTTAAACACTGGAATAAATTGCCGAGGGAGGTTGTGGAATCTCCATCTCTTGAGATATTTAAGAGGAGGTTAGATAAATGTCTATCAGGGATGGTATTTGGTCTCATAGACTCATAGACTTTAAGGTCAGAAGGGACCATTATGATCATCTGGTCTGACCCCCTGCATGCTGCAGGCCACAAGACCCTTCCCTGGACTGTGCCGTTGAAGTCCCCAATCCTGTGTTTTAGTGACTTCAATCGGCAGGGACCCTCCTGCTAGTGATCCCTGCCCCATGCTGCGGAGGAAGGCGAAAAACCTCCAGCGGCTCAGCCAATCTACCCTGGAGGAAAATTCCTTCCCGACCCCAAATATGGCGATCAGTAATACCCCGAGCATGTAGGCAAGAGTCTCTAGCCTGACCCTTGTTTGCCATTATGCTATTTACGTACCATTGCTTGGTTTTCCTCGGCTACTATGTTTTACCATTAAACCATTCCCTCCATAAACTTATCCAACTTAATCTTAAAACCAGACAGGTCCGTTGCCCCCACCGTTTCCCTCGGAAGGCCGTTCCAATATTTCACCCCTCTGACGGTCAGAAACCTTCGTCTGATTTCAAGCCTGAACTTCCCCACGGCCAGTTTATATCCATTGGTTCTCGTGTCCACATTAGTATACTAAGCTGAAATAATTCCTCTCCCTCCCTTGTATTTATCCCTCTGATATATTTAAAGATAGCAATCATATCCCCCCTCAGCCTTCGTTTTGTCAGACTAAACAACCCGAGCTCCTCTAATCTCTTTTCATACGACAGGTTTTCCATTCCTCTGATCATCCTAGTCGCCCTTCTCTGCACCCGTTCCAATTTGAGTTCATCTTTTTTAAACATGGGAGACCAGAACTACACACAGTACTCCAAATGAGGTCTCACCAGCGCCGTATACAACGGAAGCAGGACCTCCTTATCCCTACTAGATATACCTCGCCTAATACATCCCAAGACCGCATTGGCTTTTTTCACAGCCACGTCACATTGTCGACTCATAGTCATCCTGCGGTCTACAAGGACCCCTAGGTCCTTCTCCTCTTCCGTTACTTCTAACCAATGCGTCCCCATCTTGTAACTAAAATTGTTATTAGTCATCCCCAAGTGCATCACCTTACACTTTTCACTATTAAATTTCATCTTATTTCTGACACTCCAATTCACAAGCTCATTCAAGTCTCCCTGCAGAATATCCCTATCCTCCTCCAAATTTGCAACTCCTCCCACCTTCGTATCATCCGCAAACTTTATCAGCCCACTCTTGCAATCGGTTCCGAGGTCAGTTATAAATAGATTAAATAAAATGGGTCCCAAAACCGAACCTTGAGGCACTCCACTAGTAACCTCCCTCCAACCCGACAGTTCACCCTTTAATACGACCCGCTGCATTCTCCCCATTAACCAATTCTTTATCCACCTCTGGATTTTCATATCGATCCCCATGTTTTCCAGTTTAACCAATAATTCCTCATGGGGTACAGTATCAAACGCTTTACTGAAATCCAGGCATATTAGGTCTACCACATTTCCCTTATCTAATAAGTCCGTTACATGGTCCTGCCATGCGGGCAGGGGATTGGACTCGATGACCTCTCGAGGTCCCTTCCAGTCCTAGAATCTATGAACGTATGAAAAAAACACTGTTCTCCACCCCCAGCCAGGTTGGCCAGGGAGGCGGCTCTAGCAGGGGGGGCAGGAGGGATTCTGGCAGCAGTGAAGTGGGTTGCGGGGAAGTTGAGATCTTGACCCAAGTCATCCCAGACACTAATGCTAAGCCACAGGATGGCAGCATCTAGTGTCAGTGGAGTCCAAACACTATTTCAACCCCACAGTTTTCGATGAACTTCCCACAAGGAGAGGTGATGAGCACCCCCAGCAACACACACACACACACACACACCACTCCTTGTGGTGGGAGGGGAAGAGGAGAAAGGACAAAAGAAGTAACAGATGAAGAGAAATGAAGGAGGGATGGAGGAAAAGGTAAAACAAAAAGGACAAACCCTAACGTCCCCAGTGATTCTACGGCACAAAATCCAAGGGATGGAATAAAATTCTGACATCTTAAACTACTGTTTTCCATGCCTAGAATTCAGCTGGCACCACGTGGATCAGACTGAGCAGCTGCCAAAACCTCTTGGAGGCTCTTACCTTCTAAACAGGGACGTCTGTTTTCTAGTAAAATCAGTAAAAGGAAAGGAGAAAACTCGAAAGAGGCTCCTGCACGCACTCACGTACGTGAACCCTAATACTCTCTCAGTCCTCAAAGAAAGACCCCGAGAAGGAGACTTGCTGAAGCAAAGCCACAGGGTCTCTGAGGTTTCCCTGGCCCTGTGCTCCTGTCCTGCCAGGCTGATGTCAGCATCTCTCTCTGAGGTCACCACCTCCCTAACACATTTGACCAATAAGCTGACATCCTGCAAAAGGCCTTTGTGATGTCACTGCCACACCCAACCAAACCCTCAAGTGCTAATGTCCTGCTGCTGGCCTGACACTTTGAAGCTTTGAGGTTGTCATAACTATAAAGGGAAGGGTAACAGCTGTCCTGTGTACAGTACTATAAAATCCTCCTGGCCAGAGACTCCAAAATCCTTTTCCCTCTAAAGGGTTAAGAAGCTCAGGTAACCTGGCTGGCATCTGACCTAAAGGACCAATAAGGGGACAAGATACTTTCAAATCTTGGGGAGGGGAAGGCTTTTGTTTGTGTTCTTTGTTTGTGTGGGTGTTCGCCCTCGGGACTGAGAGGGACCAGACATCAATCCAGGTTCTCCACATCTTTCTAAACAAGTCTCTCCTATTTCAAACAAGGCGTGTTAGTTTTCCTTTGTTTTCTCAACTTGTAAATGTACCTTTTACTAGAGTGTTTATCTTTGTTTGCTGTACTTTGAACCTAAGACTAGAGGGGAGTCCTCTGAGCTCTTTAAGTTTGATTACCCTGTAAGGTTAATTTCCATACTGATTTTACAGAGATGATTTTTACCTTTTTCTTTAATTAAAAGCCTTATTTATAAGAACCTGATTGATTTTTCCTTGTTTTAAGATCCAAGGAGTTTGGATCTTGATTCACCAGGAGTTGGTGGGAGGAAGGAGGGGGGATGGTTAATTTCTCCTTGTTTTAAGATCCAAGGGGGTTGGATCTGTATTCACCAGGGAATTGGTGAAAGGTTTCTCAAGGCTACCAGGGGAGGAAATTAGCCTTGGGATGGTGGTTAAGCTTAGAAGTTTTCATGCAGGCCCCTACATTTGTACCCTAAACTTCAAAGTGGGGATACAGCCTTGACACAGGTACTCTCTGTGGATCACCCCACTCAATGCGTCTTCATTCTAGGAAGAAAGCCGGCTAGACAGTAAAACATCACAGGCTGCTCCCAATACTACACTCAGTGTTTCCAAAAGTAGGAGACTTTCTGGCCAGAAGAGACCTTTACAGCATCTCATCTAACCCCCTCCATATCATAGGCTTCCAGTATAGTACAATAGTTACTTTTTGGGCACACACATTCCAGAAAGGCATCTAGTCTTCAATCAATGACATCAAGAGTTGGAGAATCCACCACTTTCCCTTTTAGTGAGTGCCAGGGGGCTCCATTTCCCCTTCCACTAGCTCCCCATTTACAGTGAGCCAGAGCAGTACCTGCAGCAGGGAGAGGGAGTTGCTAAGGCCTCAGAGGAACAGCCCCTGCAGTGTCTCAGGCACATGGCGTAAGTGCCGGATGATGCGGAGCTGGTGCATCCCTTTGGCCGTGACGTCCTCCTCCTGCAAGGGAACGAGAACCTGTCAGAGACTCAAATGCCCCGAGGAATCAGGGGCAATTAAGGACACCTGGAACCAGCAGTATTTACACCCAGCACCTGCCCACCACTGAGGGATGAATTCACCTCCTGAACCCCAGAATGGAGTCGTCTTCTCCTTTCTAGGAATCTCCAGTGCCAACCCCCGTCCTTGTAGGGTGAGCTCCTGCTACCTCCCCCTCAGTGCCCTTGACAGCTGTTCCACCTCCAAACCACAGCTCAAGTTATCAGAACCCTCTTCTCCACCCCCACCCAGGTTGGGCAGGGAGGCGGCTCTAGCAGGGGGGGCAGGTGGGATTCTGGCAGCAGTGAAGTGGGTTGCGGGGAGGTTGAGATCTTGCCCCAAGTCATCCCAGACACTAATGCTAAACCACACGATGGCAGCATCTAGTGTCAGTGGAGTCCAAGCACTATTTCAACCATACAGTTTTGGATCAACTCCCAACAAGGGGAGGTGAAGAGCACCCCCAGCAACACACACACACACACACACACACACACACACACACACACACACACACACCACTCCTGGTGGTGGGAGGGGAACAAGAGAAAGGACAAAAGAAGTAAGAGATGAAGAGAAAGGAAGGAGGGATGGAGGAAAAGGTAAAACGAAAAGGACAAACCCTAATGTCCCCAGTGATTCTACCAGACAAAATTACAGGGAGGGATTAAAATTCTGCCACCTTGAACTAGTGTTTTCCATGCCTAGAATTCAGCTGGCACCAGATGGATCAGACTGAGCAGGTTCCAAAACCTCTTGGAGGCTCTTACTTTCTAAACAGGGATGTCTGTTTTCTAGTAAAATCTGTAAAAGGAAAGGAGACAACTCGAAAGAGGCTCCTGCTCTCACTCAAATACGTGAATCCTAATACTCTCTCAGTCCTCAAGAGAAACCTCGAGAAGGAGACTTGCTGAAGCAAGGCCACAGGGGTCTCTGAGGTTTCCCTGGCCATGCGCCCCTGTCCTGCCTCGCTGATGGCAGCATCTCTCTCGGAGGTTACCACCTCCCTAACACCTGACAAATATGCTGAGGTCCTGCAAAAGACCTTTGTGATATCACTGCCACCAATCAAACCCTTAAGTGCTAATGTCCTGCTGCTGGACTGACACTATGAAGGTTTGAGCTACTCTCTGTGGATCACCCCACTCAATGCGTCTTCATTCTAGGAAGCAAGTGGGCTAGACAGTAAAACATCAGAGGCTGCTCCCAATGCTACACTCAGTGTTTCCAAAATTAGTAGACTTTATGGCCACAAGGGACCTTTAGAGCATCTAATCTAAGCCCCTGCATATCATAGGCTTCCTGTATAGTACAATAGTTACTCTTTGGGCACACACATTCCAGAAAGGCATCTAGTCTTCATTCAATGACATCAAGAGATGGAGAATCCACCACTTTCCCTTTTAGTGAGTGCCAGGGGGTTCCATTTCCCCTTCCACTAGCTCCCCATTTACAGTGAGCCAGAGCAGTACCTGCAGCAGGGAGTGGAAGTTGCTGATGTCCACAGAGGCACAGCCCTTGCAGTGTCAACTTCCCACAAGGGGAGGTGAAGAGCACCCCCAGCAACACACACACACACACACCACTCCTGGTGGTGGGAGGGGAACAAGAGAAAGGACAAAAGAAGTAAGAGATGAAGAGAAAGGAAGGAGGGATGGAGGAAAAGGGAAAAGGAAAAGGACAAACCCTAATGTCCCCATGTCGGACATCAGGAATGGTAACATACATAAGCCAGTATGTGAACACTTCAATCTCCCTGGTCATTCTATTACAGATTTAAAAGTCACTATCATTAAACAAAAAAAACTTCAGAAACAGACTTCAAAGAGAAACAGCAGAACTAAAATTCATTTGCAAATTCAACACCATTAATCTGGGCTTGAATAGGGACTGGGAGTGGCTGGCTCACTACAGAAGCAGCTTTTCCTCTCCTGGAATTGACACCTCCTCATCTATTATTGGGAGTGGACTACATCCACCCTGATTTTTGAATTGGCCCTGTCAACACTGGTTCTCCACTTGTGAAGTAACTCCCTGCTCTCCATGTGTCAGTATATAATGCCTGCATCTGTAACTTTCACTCTATGCATCCGAAGAAGTGAGGTTTTTACTCACGAAAGCTTATGCCCAAATAAATCTGTTAGTCTTTAAGGTGCCACCAGACTCCTTGTTGTTTTTGTAGATACAGACTAACATGGCTACCCCCTGATACTTGACACCATGCAAGACACTAAATTTAGCCGTATGGAGTGGAAATCCATCAACCTCAACAAAAAACTTGCACAGATACAGACAGACATCATCTTCCTCTCCAAATGCAAACAGATGGACATCATACCAAAAGGACTGAAGGTAAAAAATCCATTGCAATCAACATACTACACTGAGTATGGTGAGAGATTGTGCCACACACTCTCTCAAAGAAACTGAGGAAGCACCTGATCAGCATCCTGTACAGCAGACAGGAGAAGATCAAGAATGAGCTCTCAGAACTGGAGACTCTCATACAATACCAGCCTTCTACACAAACTTCCACGTGGCTGGACTTTACAAAAATGAGACAAGCCATTTACAATGCACACTTCACTTCTCTACAGAGGAAAAAGGACTGTAAGTTATCTAAACTAATACCTGCCACTAGGGGCTATAACAATGGTACCCTCAACTCATCTAACAACATTGTCAATCTTTCCAACCACACGCTTAGCCCAGCAGAAGAGTCTGTCCTATCTCGGGGACTCTCTTTCTGTCCCACCGTCCCCACGAACATGATACAGTTCTGCGGTGATCTGGAAGCCTACTTTCCTCGTCTCCGACTCAAGGAATATTTTCAACGCACCACTGAACAGTGCACTGACCCACAGGAACCCTCCTACCAACACTACAAAAAGAAGAATTCTGCGTGGACTCCTCCTGACGGTCGAAATGACAGACTGGACCTCTACATAGAGTGTTTCCGCAGACGTGCACAGGCTGAAATTGTGGACAAACAACATCACTTGTCCCATAACCTCAGCCGTACAGAACGCAATGCCATCCACAGCCTCAGAAACAACTCTGACATCATCATCAAAGGGGCTGACAAAGGAGGTGCTGTAGTCATAATGAACAGGTCAGATTATGAACAGGAGGCTGCCAGGCAACTCTCCAAGACCACATTCTACAGGCCACTATCCTCTGATCCCACTGAGGAATACCAAAAGAAACTACACCATCTGCTCAAGAAACTCCCAGCTACAGTACGGGAACAAATCTACATGGACACACCCCCAGAACCCCGACCAGGGGTATTCTATCTGCTACCCAAGATCCATAAACCCGGAAACCCTGGACGCCCCATCATCTCAGGCATTGGCACTCTGACGGCAGGATTATCTGGCTATTTGGCCTCTCTCCTCAGGCCCTATGCTACCAGCACTCCCAGCTATCTTCGAGACACCACCAACTTCCTGAGGAAACTACAATGCATTGATGTTCTTCCTGGAAACACCATCCTGGCCACCATGCATGTAGAAGCACTTTATACCAATATTCTACATGAGGATGGACTACAAGCTGTCAGGAACAGTATCCCTGATGAGGCCACAGCAAGCCTGGTGGCTGAGCTTTGTGACTTTGTCCTCACCCACAACCACTTCAGATTTGGGGACAACTTATACCTTCAAGTCAGTGGCACTGCTATGGGTACTCGCATGGCCCCACAGTATGCCAACATTTTTATGGCTGACTTAGAACAACGCTTCCTCAGCTCTCGTCCCCTAGTGCCCCTCCTCTACTTGCGCTACATTGACGACATCTTCATCATATGGACCCACGGAAAGGAGGCCCTTGAAGAATTCCACCTGGACTTCAACAATTTCCACCCCACCATCAACCTCAGCCTGGACCAGTCCACACAAGAGATCCACTTCCTGGACACTACAGTACAAATAAGTGATGGTCACATAAACACCACCCTATACCGGAAACCTACTGACCGCTATACGTACCTACATGCCTCCGGCTTCCATCCAAGACACATCACACGATCCATTGTCTACAGCCAAGCCCTAAGATACAACCGAATTTGCTCCAACCCCTCAGACAGAGACAAACACCTACAAGATCTTTATCAAGCATTCGTAAAACTACAATACCCACCTGGGGAAGTGAGGAAACAGATTGACAGAGCAAGACGGGTACCCAGAAATCACCTACTACAGGACAGGCCCAACAAGGACAATAACAGAACACCACTGGCCATCACATACAGCCCCCAGCTAAAACCTCTCCAGCGCATTATCCACGATCTACAACCTATCCTGGAAAATGATCCCTCACTCTCACAGACCTTGGGAGGCAGGCCAGTCCTCGCTTACAGACAACCCCCCAACCTGAAGCAAATACTCACCAGCAACTACACACCACACCACAGAAACACCAACCCAGGAACCTATCCCCGTAGCAAACCTTGTTGCCTACTCTGTCCCCATATCTACTCTGGCAACAGCATCAGAGGACCCAACCACATCAGCCACACCATCAGGGACTCATTCACCTGCACATCCACTAATGTCATATATGCCATCATGTGCCAGCAATGCCCCTCTCCCATGTACATTGGCCAAACCGGACAGTCCCTCCGCAAAAGAATAAATGGACACAAATCGGACATCAGGAGTGGTAACATACATAAGCCAGTAAGTGAACACTTCAATCTCCCTGGTCATTCTATTACAGATTTAAAAGTCACTATCATTGAACAAAAAAACTTCAGAAACAGACTTCAAAGAGAAACAGCAGAACTAAAATTCATTTGCAAATTCAACACCATTAATCTGGGCTTGAATAGGGACTGGGAGTGGCTGGCTCACTACAGAAGCAGCTTTTCCTCTCCTGGAATTGACACCTCCTCATTTATTATTTGGAGTGGACTACATCCACCCTGATTTTTGAATTGGCCCTGTCAACACTGGTTCTCCACTTGTGAAGTAACTCCCTGCTCTCCATGTGTCAGTATATAATGCCTGCATCTGTAACTTTCACTCTATGCATCCGAAGAAGTGAGGTTTTTACTCACGAAAGCTTATGCCCAAATAAATCTGTTAGTCTTTAAGGTGCCACCAGACTCCTTGTTGTTTTCCTAATATCCCCAGTGATTCTACGGGACAAAATCCCAGGGAGGGAATAAAATTCTGCCACCTTAAACTAGTGTTTTCCGTGCCTAGAATTCAGATGGCACCAGGTGGATCAGACTGAACAGGTTACAAACCTCTCCGAGGCACTTACTTTCTCAACAGGGACTTCTGTTTTCTAGTAAAATGGGTAAAAGGAAAGGAGAAAACTCGAAAGAGGCTCCTGCTCACACTCACATATGTGAACCCTAATACTCTCTCAGTCCTCAAAGAGAGCTCGAGAAGGAGACTTGCTGAAGCAAAGCCACAGGGGTCTCTGAGGTTTCCCTGGCCCTGCGCCCCTGTTTTGCCTGGCTGATGTGAGCATCTCTCTCTGAGGTCACCACCTCCCTAACAACTTTGACCAATAGGCTGAGCTCCTGCAAAAGGCCTTTGTGATGTCACTGCCACACCCACCCATCCCCTGAAGTGCTAATATCCTGCTGCTGGCCTGACACTTTGGAGGTTTGAGCTACTCTCTGTGGATCACCCCACTCAATGCGTCTTCATTCTAGGAAGCAAGCCGGTTAGACAGTAAAACATTAGAGGCTGCTCCCAATGCTACACTCAGTGTTTCCAAAATTAATACACTTTATGGCCAGAAGAGACCTTTAGAGCATCTCATCTAACCCCCTGCATATCATAGGCTTCCTGTATAGGACAATAGTTACTTTTTGGGCACAAACATTCCAGAAAGGCATCTAGTTTCATTCAATGACTTCAAGAGATGGAGAATCCACCACTTTCCCTTTCACTGAGTGCCAGGGGGCTCCATTTCCCCTTCCACTAGCTCCCCATTTACAGTGAGCCAGAGCAGTACCTGCAACAGAGAGCGGGAGTTGCTGAAGGCCTCAGAGGCACAACCCCTGCAGTGTCTCAGGCACCTGGCGCAAGTGATGGATGATGCGGAGCTGGTGCCTCACTTTGGCCGTGACGCCCTCCTGCTGCAAGGGAATGAGAACCTGTCAGACTCAAACGCCCCGAGGAATCAGGGGGAATTAAGGGCACCTGGAACCAGCAGTATTTCCACTCAGCACCTGCCCAACACTGAGGGATGAATTCACCTCCTGAATCCCAGAATGGAGTCTTCTTGTCCTTTCTAGTAACCTCCAGTGCCAATCCCCCTCCTTCTAGGGTGAGCTCCTGCTACCTCCCCCTCAGTGTCCTTGACAGCTGTTCCACCTCCAAACCACAGCTTAAGTCATCAGAAACCTCTTCTAGACCCCCACCAAGGTTGGGCTGGGAGGCGGGTCTAGCAGTGGGGGCAGGAGGGATTCTGGCAGCAGTGAAGTGGGTTGCGGGGAGGTTGAGATCTTGCCCAAGTCATCCGAGACACTAACGCTAAGCCACAGGATGGCAGCATCTAGTGTCTGTGGAGTCCAAGCACTATTTCAACCTCACAGTTTTGGATGAACTTCCCACAAGAGGAGGTGAAGATCATCCCCAGCAACACACACACACACACACACACACACACACACACACACACCACTCCTGGTGGTGGGAGGGGAACAGGAGAAAGGACAAAAGAAGTAAGAGATGAAGAGAAAGGAAGGAGGGATGGTGGAAAAGGTAAAACGAAAAGGACAAACCCTAATGTCCCCAGTGATTCCACGGGACAAAATCCCGTGTGGACTACAAAATTCTGTCACCTTGAACTAGTGTTTTCCATGCCTAGAATTCAACGGGCACCAGGTGGATCAGACTGAGCAGGTTCAAAAACCTCTTGGAGGCTCTTACCTTCTAAACAGGGACGTCTGTTTTCTAGTAAAATCAGTAAAAGGGAAGGAGAAAACTCGAAAGAGGCTCCTGCTCGCACTCACATACGTGAACCCTAATACTCTCTCAGTCCTCAAAGAGAGACCTCGAGAAGGAGACTTGCTAAAGCAAAGCCACAGGGGTCTCTGAGGTTTCCCTGGCCCTGCGCCCCTGACTGATGTCAGCATCTCTCTCTGAGGTCACCACCTCCCTAACACCTTTGACCAATACGCTGAGATACTGCATGTAGCGGGGCGGCCTGGCTCCCAGGCGCCCCAGGAAGTCAAGGCCACCGCGGCCTGTCCCCACCCCCCGGAAGTCAAGGGGCGGGACAGGAAGTATAAAGGCCAAGCCACAGCGCTCAGTAGCTGGCCGGCAGCGGGAGAGGACAAACGCTGGTGCCCGAGCTCCCGCGGACCTGAGCCTGCCGAGAGCCCGGTATCCTGAGGAACGGTCTGAGCTTCCCCCCGCCAAGGGCCCAGAGGGAGTGACAGACCTACCTGCTGCTCGGGGCCCGGAGCAGCCCATGATCTGCGACCCAGCAGACGGAACTCAGGAGGAACAGGTACCCATGGAGGAGGAGATGGGAAGTGGCCCGGGGATAGCAGACCCCGAACCCATGTCAGTGTGTTGCGGTCAGGATCCCCACTGACTGCGCGGCAGACGGACTGCTGCGGATAGGGCCCCGGGCTGGAACACAGTGGAGTGGGTGGGCCTGTGTTCCCCCTTGCCACCCCGTGCTGGGTGGCAGTCTCTCCTCCTCCTTGTCCAAGGGGCCTGGGCCTCTGACTGACGATTGGTTTGCTGCCCCGCCCTGACCTAGGGCCTGGGCTAACCCAAACTGACCCAGCTCCTGCTACAAGGCCTGGGCCGCTGACTGACTACTGGTTTGTTCCCCGCCCTGACCTAGGGCCTGGGCTAACCCAAACTGACCCAGCTCCTGCTACAAAGCCTGGGCCGCTGACTGACTACTGGTTTGTTCCCCGCCCTGACCCAGGGCCGGAGCTGTTGATTGTGTGCTCAGTCCCTGCATAAGGGCCTGAGCTCTGAACTGTTGATTGTGTGCTCAGTCCCTGCATAAGGGCCTGAGCTCTGAACTGTTGATTGTGTGCTCAGCCCCTACCCAAAGGTCTGGGCCCTAACTGTTATTCGCTTTGTAGCGGGGCGGCCTGGCTCCCAGGTACCCCAGGAAGGGACGAGCCCCACCCCGGAACTACTACACTGCAAAAGGCCTTTGTGATGTCACTGCCACACCCACCCATCCCCTGAAGTGCTAATGTCCTGCTGCTGCCCTGACACTTTGAAGGTTTCAGCTACTCTCTGTGGATCACCCCACTCGATGCGTCTTCATTCTAGGAAGCAAGCCGGCTAGACAGTAAAGCATCAGAGGCTGCTCCCAATGCTACACTCAGTGTTTCCAAAATTACTACACTTTATGGCCAGAAGAGACCTTTAGAACATCTCATCTAACCCCCTGCATATCATAGGCTTCCTGTATAGTACAATAGGTACTTTTTGGGCACACACATTCCAGAAAGGCATCTAGTCTTCATGAAATGACATCAAGAGATGGAGAATCCACCACTTTCCCTTTTACTGAGTGCCAGGGGGCTCCATTTCCCCTTCCACTAGCTCCCCATTTACAGTGAGCCAGAGCAGTACCTGCAGCAGGGAGCGGGAGTTGCTGATGGCCTCAGAGGCACAGCCCCTGCAGTGTCTCAGGCACCTGGCACAAGTGCCGGATGATGCAGAGCTGGTGCATCACTCTGGCCATAACGTCCTCCTGCTGCAAGGGAACGAGAACCTCATAGACTCATAGACTTTAAGGTCAGAAGGGACCATTATGATCATCTGGTCTGACCCCCTGCATGCTGCAGGCCATGAAACCGTCCCTACCCCTTCCCTGGACTCTGCTGTTGAAGTCCCCAATCCTGTTTTTAGTGACTGCAATCGGCAGAGACCCTCCTGCTAGAGATCCCTGCCCCATGCTGCGGAGGAAGGCAAAAAACCTCCAGAGGCTCAGCCAATCTACCCTGGAGGAAAATTCCTTCCCGACCCCAAATGTGGCGATCAGTAAGACCCCGAGCATGTAGGCAAGAGTCTCTAGCCTGACCCTTGTTTGCCATTATACTATTTACCTACCATTGCTTGGCTTTCCTTGACTACTATGTTTTACCATTAAACCATTCCCTCCATAAACTTATCTAACTTTATCTTAAAACCAGACAGGTCCGTCGCCCCCACCGTTTCCCTCGGAAGGCCGTTCCAATATTTCACCCCTCTGATGGTCAGAAACCTTCGTCTAATTTCAAGTCTGAACTTCCCCACGGCCAGTTTGTATCCATTCGTTCTGGTATCCACGTTAGTACTAAGCTGGAATAATTCTTCTCCCTCCCTTGTATTAATCCCTCTAATATATTTAAAGATAGCAATCATATCCCCTCTCAGCCTTCGCTTTGTCAGACTGTTGCCAGCACAGAGTGCCCGAGGCAAAGCAACAGAGGGGTTCGTTGCCCGGTGTGCTTCGCGTCAATAAACACACCAGGTGGAGAAGCAAACAAAGTTTATTTGGGATCCCAAATAAACTTTGTTTGCTTCTCCCCCTGGTGTGTTTATTGACGCGAAGCACACGGGGCAACGAACCCACTGTTGCTGTCCTCGAGCACACCTGTGCTGGCAACAGTTTTGGCGCCCAACGTGGGGCTCGAGGCTGAAATTTAGCCTTGCCCGGACCCCTCTCAGAGGTCGACAGATTGCGGCGACGACCAACGCCCAGCGCGCACCGGTGACTTTACTGGGGGCCTCGGCGGAGACGTGGTTTGGTCGACCCCGGAGGGCACAACGGTGCAACGCGCTCGAGTAGTGGAGAAGCAGCTGCGGGCGACGGTGGGGAACCGGTCCCGTGGATAGGGCGACGGTGCAGAACCGGACCCTTGGATAAGGTAGGAACAGTCCAGTGGGGACTTTATCTGTCTTGACCTGGGGACGCCCAATGTCTACCTGTTATGACCTGGGGACGCCCAGTGTCTCCCTACGGGGCAGGGACAGAGTATGGCAGGCAGGGCAAGGTGTACACCCTTGGAATGCATTCTGGTGAATTGGAAAGTGTTTGGATCGGATCCGTTGATTAAAAGTAAACTGAAAAGGTTCTGTACAGTAGACTGGCCTCAATATCAGCTAGAGGACCAGGAAAGGTGGCCACCGGAAGGATCACTTAATTATAACACGATCCTTCAATTACTTCTGTTTTGTCAGCAAATGGGTAAATGGAATGAACATATGTATGTACAGTTGTTTATGTTGCTAAGAGATAGGTTAGATATTTTGCAAAAGTGTAATTTGACTCCGACAGGTTCGGTAGTAGCTATTGTTAGTTCCCAGAACCCCCCCACAGCTGTAATGGCAGGTCCGGTGTCCCCTTCGGCTATCACACCCCCACCATATAAAGACAAGGTGTCTCAGGTCCCAGAGATTGCCCCCTCGGTGGAATTTTATCCGTTGATCAGTGAGACCGTGGTGTCCAGACATGGCTCAGATAGGAATCAGGCCACTACTATGCAGGTTTACACCCATGTGCTTTTTAACCCGGTGGACCTAGCAGTCTTTAAGGCACAGGCAGGGGAATTCTCTACGAACCCAAGCAAGTTTATCTGGGTCTTTGAAGGGTGCCTGGCTAGCTGTAAGCCTGATTGTGATGATTGTAATGTTCTTACGCGGACCCTGCTGTCTGAGGTGGAGCGTAATCAGGTTGTGTCTAAAGAAAAGGAAAAGAGGCAGGCGAAAATGATGGTTGCAGCAGTACAGGCCGGTGGCAGGGGAAAATTCCAGGAAGGTGGAAGGGACCGGGGAATGAGAGGACGTGGGCGCCCTGGCTCACAGGAAAGGCGTCTGGGTCGCAACCAGTGTGCCAGATGCCGGAAGGAGGGACATTGGAAAAATGAGTGCCCCGAAAGGGAAGGTACCCCTATGATGGCAGCGGAGGATCAAGAATAGGAGTGTCAGGGGAGACGGACCATCCTGCCCCTGGAACCCCGAGTAAACATGAGGGTGGGAGACTTGGACATCAACTTTTTAATAGACTCTGGAGCTGCACGAACAGCCGTAAACCAACCTCTGCAGCTGCCTGTGTTAGAGTCCCTCACTGTGGTGGGTGCCTCAGGGAAAGGAATCAAATGCCCAGTATATGCCCCAGCGGAATGTGCTTTGGGAAACAGAACTCTATCTCACAAACTGGTTTACCTCCCTGATTGTCCAACGCTTCTACTAGGATGGGACCTGCTTTGTCGCTTAGGAGCCACCCTGCATTTCACCCAAGATGAAATAACCCTCACCTTACCCCCAGAGAATGCCTGGATAATGACTCTTGCAACTGAGCCCTCAGCTTTGCAAGCCCCAGAGTGGAGCCAGTGGGAAGACAAAAGGAGGGTTAAAAAGCAGCTTTGCTGGACAGTGCTGGCCCAGGGATTTAAAAATTCCCCCACCCTTTTCGCCCAGGCCCTGGCCAGAGACTTGGGGGAGTGGGACAATGAGGACAGGGTCCTCCTCCTGCAATATGTGGATGACTTGTTGATTGCTGCTGTGGGTCTCACCCCTTGCCTTAAAGCCACTGTGAGCCTCCTGAACTTTGTTGGACTCCTCAAAAGTGGGTGTGCTCATCCTGGTTTGTTGCTCCAAAGCTCTGTATAGAAGTTATTTTGCTGGATAATGGCAATGTGTATGTGTTCATTGTTGGGAAAAGGTGTATGAGTGAAGAGTGGAAGTTTCCTTTGTAAGTTAAAAGAAGCCAAGAAGGAGAGCAGGAAAAAGAACAGAACGAGTTATCTGAGGGAAAAAATATAGCTAGCAAGCTCAGTCCAAAGATAAGATGCTGGCACCATCCAAGGACACTGCCCAGAGCTAAGACTTGGCCGACAGCCAAGAAAAGGGGGGGCCTGAATGTGCCCAAGCAACTATGAGATCTGCAAAACACTGTCAGGCATTAATGAAATGTGTTAGGTTTCTTTTCTCACAGAAAAAAGACGTGCTAACCAAAGACCCTAGCAGCCCTGCCACTCATTGAAACAAGGAGACTGAGTCTACGTAAAGTCCATCAACGAAAAACTGCTTTGGCTCCACACTGGAAAGGCCCTTTCCAAGTCCTGTTCACCACCAACACCGCTGTGAAGTACCAAGGACTGCCCACCTGGACCCAGGCTTCTCACTGTAAAAAGACCCCTCCACCTCGGGAGGATTCTCCGACTGATGATAAGCCTATTTAAAGACAGGGTGATGTGCTAGTAACCTCTCCCCTGTATGATGCTGAACCACACTGTTTCAGGAAAAGAGAAGAAGGAACACTTGCTTCACTGAAACCACAAAGTCCAGGAATTCCTGACTACAAAAGACATTAAGAACTGACCCTGGTGAAGAAACAAAGAATTATACGCTGGCAGGGAGGCTGTTAGACCCCTGGCCTCCCAGGTACAGGCTGAATGTCTAGTCTGCCAAAAGAACAACCCTCGACCAGAAGATATCGGATGCCCTGCAAATCCCCTGGAAGCTCCACACTCCATGGCGACTGCAGGCCAGTGGAGTAGTGGAACGCACAAATCAAACACTTAAGCGGCACCTCTCAAAGGTGTGACAAGAGGCTTCCCTTAAGTGGCCTGATGCCTTACCCCTTGTTTTGCTCCACATGCGCACTCTCCCAAAGGGCAGGTTAGGGCTCAGTCCCTTCGAGATTATGTTTGGAAGGGCATGGCCTATGAACGGTACACCGGTTCTGGCAGGGAAGTGGGAAATGGGGTGTGGCTTTTTATCTCAGTATATGTGCTCTCTGTCTGCTGTTCTCTGTTCTCTCCACAGGTATAGCAGAGATTTGCAGCCTCTCCCACTGGATGCCCCTGTCCACTCCTTGCAGCCAGGCGATTCCATTCTCGTTCGGACCTGGAAGGACTAGCCTCTCCAAGAGAAGTGGAAGGGACCCCACACCGTCCTGCTGGTCTCCCACACAGCAGCAAAGGTCAAGGGACACAAGAACTGGATTCATCACTCCCGTCTGAAGGCAGTGCCCGCTCCTGAACGGTGGACCGTCCAGCCTACGGAAAAGGACTACCAGCGACGACCTGAGATTTAAACTGTTATTCAAAAGACAATAAGGCCTGCTGGGAATGCCCTGTGGTCTCTTTGGACAGTCTCAGTGCACTCCCCGTGAAAACTCTAAGCGTTGGTTGTGTTTACTCTCACAGGGCCAGCCTAACCTGGTGGCCTAGTCCTTTTGTTTTTAATCTGCCTACTATTGGTAATTGATATTTTGTGGGTATTTGGGGAATTGTAATTGTTAGGCCCTAGGGTCACCTGCCCAGCATGAGTTCAGGTCCAGGGTCCGCCACAGTGGTACTCTTTGCCATAGGGACACTCCTCTCGTTACCTCCCGTTTTCCCCCCAGGCACATGTGGGATGGAAAGGGATCCCTACTAACTTGGAAACAAACACATATGAGTCCTTGAAAGTTTGCTTTGCCCAAGAGTTTAACCTCTCTAACTGCTGGGTATGCTCCCAAATCCCACACCACGCAGCAGGGTTACCCTGGAGGGTGGTCCCCCAAAATTGGTCAGATATCTGTTGGGGATGGTTCAGTAGGGGAAGAAATACCTCGGGTACCCCCTTGTCACAAAACTGTACCATTGAATCCCAGTATGCATTAAGGGACAACCCCTGGCTGCCCCAGGCAGCGTAAATCTTTGTATGCCACCTCAGAGCCCATTAAGGAAGAAGCTTATGTCCCAGAAAACTCACAGGACATTAACAAGCACGTCCTGTCGGCCGAACAGGCTTTCAAGCAGTGGAAGGCCCAGGAAAGGAAACCCACAGTTTTCAATTCCCTTTGAAGTTGGTTGCCCAACCTAGGAGGACTGGGGGGTGGCCTTGTGCGTCTCCTCCTCACCGGTGTGGTATTGTGCCTGGTCACCCTCCTCCTAATTGCTTGTTTTAAAATGCTCCTCCGTAAGCTTTGTGCCCCCCGTTCCTCAAAAATCCCGGCATACCCTCTCATTGAAAACCCCAGCTTCATAGCACTTAATCATATCTTGTCCACAGAATATGAGAAAACTCAGCCAAAAGCTTGTTGAGTATTCTCAAAGGAGGGAGCTGTTGACGTCATTAAGCCTCACCCTAGGTAACTCGGGAGGGTGGAAGGCCACTAAGTGTCAATGAAGCCTTCCTGCACTAGGCCTAAGTGAACCAAACTCTATCCTTCCATGTTTAAACTCTAATCAACCTCAAAAGCCAGGTGCAATTGGAATATGTAAGCAACCAGTTATCTGTGTGCAACCCCCTGCTCAAGCAGTAATAATGAGGTCTGCATGTTTCTGGCTGAAGGGAAAAAGGACAAGATAACGGTTTAAAGAAGTTACTAACAAGCTAGGCTTATAGCTGCCAAGAATGACTTAACTATTACCAGGGACGGAAGGGGTAGAGGGAGGAATGGGGGGGAGAAAGGGAGGGCTAGAGCGGAAAGGGCGGGGGGGGGGTGAGGCTTAACTGCAAAATGTATAAAAGAAGAAAAACTGTTCCTGTTAATGTGCTTGATTTGAGACGTGCCTGTCTCCTTGCACCGCTTTGGGATCCCAAATAAACTTTGTTTGCTTCTCCCCCTGGTGTGTTTATTGACGCGAAGCACACCGGGCAACGAACCCACTGTTGCTGTCCTCGAGCACACCTGTGCAGGCAACAAGACTAAACAACCCAAGCTCCTCTAGTCTCCTTTCGTACGACAGCTTTTCCATTCCTCTGATCATCCTAGTGGCCCTTCTCTGCACCCGTTCCAGTTTGAGTTCATCTTTTTTAAACATGGGAGACCAGAACTGCACACAGTACTCCAAATGAGGTCTCACCAGCGCCTTGTACAACGGAAGCAGGACCTCCTTATCCCTACTAGATATACCTCGCCTAATGCATCCCAAGACAGCATTGGCTTTTTTCACCGCCACGTCACATTGTCGACTCATAGTCATCCTGCGGTCTACAAGAACCCCTAGGTCCTTCTCCTCTTCCGTTACTTCTAACCAATGCGTCCCCATCTTGTAACTAAAATTGTTATTAGTCATCCCCAAATGCATCACCTTACACTTTTCACTATTAAATTTCATCTTATTTCTGATACTCCAATTCACAAGCTCATTCAAGTCTCCCTGCAGGATATCCCTATCCTCCTCCGAATTTACAACGCCTCCCACCTTCGTATCATCCGCAAATTTTATCAGCCCACTCCTGCAATCGGTTCCGAGGTCAGTTATAAATAGATTAAATAAAATGGGTCCCAAAACCGAAGCTTGAGGCACTCCACTAGTAACCTCCCTCCAACCCGACAGTTCACCCTTTAATACGACCCGCTGCATTCTCCCCAGTAACCAATTCCTTATCCACCTCTGGATTTTCATATCGATCCCCATGTTTTTCAGTTTAACCAATAATTCCTCATGGGGTACAGTATCAAACGCTTTACTGAAATCCAGGTATATTAGGTCCACCGCATTTCCCTTGTCTAATAAATCCGTTACTTTCTCAAAGAAGGAGATCAGATTCGTTTGGCACGATCTGCCCTTCGTAAAACCATGTTGTAATTTATCGCAATTGCCACTACCCTCCAGGTCCTCAACTAGTTTCTCTTTCAGAATTTTCTCTAACACCTTGCACACTACAGATGTTAGACTAACAGGCCTGTAGTTACCCGGATCACTTTTTTTCCCTTTCTTGAAAATAGGAACCACATTAGCTATTCTCCAGTCTAACGGGACCACACCTGTCAAAGACTCAAACGCCCCGAGGAATCAGGGGGAATTAAGGGCATCTGGAACCAGCAGTATTTCCACCCAGCACCTCCCCACCACTGAGGGATGAATTCACCTCCTGAACCCCAGAATGGAGTCTTCTTGTCCTCTCTAGTAACCTCCAGTGCCAACCCCCCTCCTTGAAGGATGAGATCCTGCTACTTCCCCCTCAGTGCCCTTGACAGCTGTTCCACCTCCAAACCACAGCTCAAGTTATCAGAACCCTCTTCTCCACCCCCACCCAGGTTGGGCAGGAAGGCGGCTCTAGCAGGGGGGGCAGGAGGGATTCTGCCAGCAGTGAAGTGGGTTGCGGGGAGGTTGAGATCTTGCCCCAATCATCCCAGACACTAATGCTAAGCCACAGGATGGCAGCATCTTGTGTCATTGGAGTTCAAGCACTATTTCAACCTCACAGTTTTGGATCAACTTCCCACAAGGAGAGGTGAAGAGCACCCCCAGCAACACACACACACACACACACACACACACACACACACACACACACACCACTCCTGGTGGTGGCAGGTGAACAGGAGAAAGGACAAAAGAAGTAAGAGATGAAGAGAAAGGAAGGAGGGATGGAGGAAAAGGTAAAACGAAAATGACAAACACTAATGTCCCCTGTGATTCTACGGGACAAAATCCCACAGAGGGAATAAAATTCTGCCACCTTAACCTAGTGTTTTCCATGCCTAGAATTCAGCTGGCACCAGATGGATCAGACTGAGCAGGTTCCAAAACCTCTTGGAGGCTCTTACCTTCTAAATAGGGACGTCTGTTTTCTAGTAAAATCCGTCAAAGGAAAGGAGAAAACTCCAAAGAGGCTCCTGCTCGCACTCACACATGTGAACACTAATACTCTCTCAGTCCTCAAAGAGAGACCTCGAGAAGGAGACTTGCTGAAGCAATAACAGACACTTGGTGGGATAACTCACATGACTGGAGTACTGTCATGGATGGATATAAACTGTTCAGGAAGGACAGGCAGGGCAGAAAAGGTAGGGGAGTTGCATTGTATGTAAGAGAGGAGTATGAGTGCTCAGAGGTCCGGTATGAAACTGTAGAAAAACCTGAGAGTCTCTGGATAAAGTTGAGAAGTGTGAGCAACAATGGGGATGTCACGGTTGGAGTCTGGTATAGACCACCAGACCAGGGGGATGAGGTGGACGAGGCTTTCTTCTGGGAACTAGCAGAAGTTGCTAGATCGCAGGCCCTGGTTCTCATGGGAGACTTTAATCACCCTGATATCTGCTAGGAGAGCAATACAGCGGTGCACAGACAATCCAGGAAGTTTTTGGAAAGTGTAGGGCACAATTTCCTGGTGCAAGTGCTGGAGGAACCAACTAGGGGCAGAGCTTTTCTCGACCTGCTGCTCACAAACAGGGAAGAATTAGTAGGGGAAGCAAAAGTGGATGGGAACCTGGGAGGCAGTGACCAGGAGATGGTCGAGTTCAGGATCCTGACACAAGGAAGAAAGGAGAGCAGCAGAATACGGACCCTGGACTTCAGAAAAGCAGACTTTGACTCCCTCAGGGAACAGATGGGCAGGATCCCCTGGGAGAATAACATGAAGGGCAAAGGGGTCCAGGAGAGCTGGCTGTATTTTAAAGAATCCTTATTGCGGTTGCAGGAACAAACCATCCCGATGTGTAGAAAGAATAGTAAATATGGCAGGCGACCAGCTTGGCTAAACAGTGAAATCCTTGCTGATCTTAAACGCAAAAAAGAAGCTTACAAGAAGTGGAAGATTGGACAAATGACCAGAGAGGAGTATAAAAATATTGCTCAGGCATGCAGGAGTGAAATCAGGAAGGCCAAATCACACTTGGAGTTGCAGCTAGCAAGAGATGTTAAGAGTAACAAGAAGGGTTTCTTCAGGTATGTTAGCAACAAGAAGAAAGTCAAGGAAAGTGTGGGCCCCTTACTGAATGAGGGAGGCAACCTAGTGACTGAGGATGTGGAAAAAGCTAATGTACTCAATGCTTTTTTTGCCTCTGTCTTCACGAACAAGGTCAGCTCCCAGACTGCTGCACTGGGCAGCACAATATGGGGAGAAGGTGACCAGCCCTCTGTGGAGAAAGAAGTGGTTCGGGACTATTTAGAAAAACTGGACGTGCACAACTCCATGGGGCTGGATGCGCTGCATCCGAGGGTGCTAAAGGACTTGGCGGATGAGATTGCACAGCCATTAGCCATTATTTTTGAAAACTCATGGCGATCGAGGGAGGTCCCGGATGACTGGAAAAAGGCTAATGTCGTGCCCATCTTTAAAAAAGGGAAGGAGGAGGATCCGGGGAACTACAGGCCAGTCAGCCTCACCTCAGTCCCTGGAAAAATCATGGAGCAGGTCCTCAAGGAATCAATTATGAAACACTTAGAGGAGAGGAAAGTGATCAGGAACAGTCAGCATGGATTCACCAAGGGGAAGTCGTGCCTGACTAACCTAATTGCCTTCTATGATGAGATAACTGGCTCTGTGGATGAGGGGAAAGCAGTGGATGTGTTATTCCTTGACTTTAGCAAAGCTTTTGATACGCTCTCCCACAGTATTCTTGCCACCAAGTTAAAGAAGTATGGGCTGGATGAATGGACTGTAAGGTGGATAGAAAGCTGGCTGGATCGTCGGGCTCAACGGGTAGTGATCAATGGCTCCATGTCTAGTTGGCAGCCGGTTTCAAGCGGAGTAGTGCCCCAAGGGTCAGTCCTGGGGCCGGTTTTGTTTAATATCTTTATTAATGATCTGGAGGATGGTGTGGACTGCACTCTCAGCAAGTTTGCAGATTACACTAAACTAGGAGGCGTGGTAGATACGCTAGAGGGTAGGGATCGGATACAGAGGGACCTAGACAAATTAGAGGATTGGGCCAAAAAAAACCTGATGAAGTTCAACAAGGACAAGTGCAGAGTCCTGCACTTAGGACGGAAGAATCCCATGCACTGCTACAGACTAGGGACCGAATGGCTAGGTAGCAGTTCTGCAGAAAAGGACCTAGGGGTCACAGTGGACGAGAAGCTGGATATGAGTCAACAGTGTGCTCTTGTTGCCAAGAAGGCTAACGGCATTTTGGGCTGTATAAGTAGGGGCATTGCCAGCAGATCGAGGAACGTGATCGTTCCCCTTTATTCGACATTGGTGAGGCCTCATCTGGAATACTGTGTCCAGTTTTGGGCCTGTGGAAGCAGAGAAAGAGCTCACAGGAAGGGGATGCAATGCATGACAGTTCGTTAGCAAGAGTTAGGCTAACTGTAACCCTAATAACGCGAGATTTGTAGAAGCGAGGAATGTGTGAGGCAGGTGAGAAAGAACTGTGTAAGAAGTCATTATGACCTGGTATAGATAAGGTGTAGAAGACCTTGTGTAGATAAGGTATAGAAAATATTGTATGTTGGCAAGAGTCAAAACAAGTGAAGAAATGAGATATCAAGATGGCCTATGTATAAACAAAACGCAGCTGTCCCTCGTTATTTCTGTAATGAAAGGTATAAATGCTTGCTGTAATTAGTTACCTGGGAGAGACCTGCTTAGCTCTCTCCCTCTGGGCAATTGTGAGAGTTAATAAAGCATCTGACTTGCTGTACCTAAACAAATAGTGAGAACTCTGTTTTTCTCCGACAGGCCCCACACTACAAGAAGGATGTGGAAAAATTGGAAAGAGTCCAGTGGAGAGCAACAAAAATGATTAGGGGTCTGGAGCACATGACTTATGAGGAGAGGCTGAGGGAACTGGGATTGTTTAGTCTCCAGAAGAGAAGAATGAGGGGGGATTTGATAGCAGCCTTCAACTACGTGAAGGGGGGTTCCAAAGAGGATGGAGCTCGGTTGTTCTCAGTGGTGACAGATGACAGAACAAGGAGCAATGGTCTCAAGTTGCAGTGGGGGAGGTCCAGGTTGGATATTAGGAAACACTATTTCACTAGGAGGGTGGTGAAGCACTGGAATGCGTTAACTAGGGAGGTGGTGGAGTCTCCTTCCTTGGAGGTTTTTAAGGCCCGGCTTGACAAAGCCCTGGCTGGGATGATTTAGTTGGGAATTGGTCCTGCTTTGAGGACGGGGTTGGAGTAGATGACCTCTTGAGGTCCCTTCCAACCCTGATATTCTATGATTCTATGATTCTATGAAAGTCACAGGGGTCTCTGAGGTTTCCCTGGCCCTAAGCCCCTGTCCTGCCTGGCTGATGTCAGCATCTCTCTCTGAGGTCACCACCTCCCTAACACCTTTGACCAATAGGCTGAGGTCCTGAAAAGGCCTTTGTGATGTCACTGCCACACCCACCCATCCCCGGAAGTGCTAATGTCCTGCTGCTGGCCTGACACTTTGAAGGTTTGAGCTACTCTGTGTGGACCACCCCACTCAATGCGTCTTCATTCTAGGAAGCAAGCCGGCTAGACAGTAAAACATCAGAGGCTGCTCCCAATACTACACTCAGTGTTTCCAAAATTTGTAGACTTTATGGCCACAAGAGACCTTTAGAGCATCTCATCTAACCCCTTGCATACCATAGGCTTGCTGTATAGTACAATAGTTACTTTTTGGGCACACACATTCCAGAAAGGCATCTAGTCTTCCTTCAATGACATCAAGAGATGGAGAATCCACCACTTTCCTTTTTAGTGAGTAACAGGGGGCTCCATTTCCCCTTCCACTAGCTCCCCATTTACAGTGAGCCAGAGCAGTACCTGCAGCAGGGAGCGGGAGTTGCTGATGGCCTCAGAGGCACAGCCCCTGCAGTGTCTCAGGAATCTGGCGCAAGTGCCGGATGATGCGGAGCTGGTGCATCACTTTTGGCCGTGACGTCCTCCTGCTGCAAGGGAACGAGAACCTGTCAGAGACTCAAACGCCCCGAGGAATCAGCGGGAATTAAGGGCACCTGGAACCAGCACTACTTCCACCCATCACCTGCCCACCACTGAGGGATAAATTCACCTCCTGAACCCCAGAATGGAGTCTTCTTGTCCTTTCTAGTAACCTCCAGTGCCAACCCCCCTCCTTGAAGGATGAGCTCCTGCTATCTCCCCCTCAGTGCCCTTGACAGCTGTTCCACCTCCAAACCACAGCTCAAGTTATTAGTACCTTTGGACACAGACTGGCTAACCTAGTGAGGAGGGCTTTAAACTAGGTTCGACGGGGACAGGTGAGCAAAGCCCACAGGTAAGTGGGGAACATGGAGACCGGGGAGATGGGTCAAAAACGAGAGGGAGTGTGGGCTATATTGTCAGAGGGAAAGGAGGGTCAAGACAAAACTGGGAGGAAAGATCAAACCAGTATCTTAGATGTCTATATACAAATGCGAGAAGTATGGGGAATAAGCAGGAAGAACTGGAAGTGCTAATAAATAAATACAACTATGACATTGTTGGCATTACTGAAACTTGGTGGGATAATACACATGATTGGAATGTTGGTGTGGATGGGTACAGCTTGCTCAGGAAGGATAGACAGGGGAAAAAGGGAGGAGGTGTTGCCTTGTATATTAAAAATGTACACACTTGGACTGAGGTAGAGATGGACATAGGAGACGGAAGTGTTGAGAGTCTCTGGGTTAGGCTAAAAGGGGTAAAAAACAAGGGAGATGTCATGCTAGGAGTCTACTACAGGCCACCTAACCAGGTGGAAGAGGTGGATGAGGCTTTTTTTAAGCAACTAACAAAATCATCCAAAGCCCAAGATTTGGTGGTGATGGGGGACTTCAACTATCCGGCTATATGTTGGGAAAATAACACAGCGGGGCACAGACTATCCAACAAATTCCTGGACTGCATTGGAGACAACTTTTTATTTCAGAAGGTTGAAAAAGCTACTGGGGGGAAGCTGTTCTAGTCTTGATTTAAACAAATAGGGAGGAACTCGTTGAGAATTTGAAAGTAGAAGGCAGCCTGGGTGAAAGTGATCATGAAATCATAGAGTTTGCAATTCTAAGGAAGGGTAGAAGGGAGAACAGCAAAATAGAGACAATGGATTTCAGGAAGGCAGATTTTGGTAAGCTCAGAGAGCTGATAGGTAAGGTCCCATGGGAATCAAGACTGAGGGGAAAAACAACTGAGGAGAGTTGGCAGTTTTTCAAAGGGACACTATTAAGGGCCCAAAAGCAAGCTATTCCGCTGGTTAGGAAAGATAGAAAATGTGGCAAAAGACCACCTTGGCTTAACCATGAGATTTTGCATGATCTAAAAAATAAAAAGGAGTCATATCAAAAATGGAAACTGGGACAGATTACAAAGGATGAATATAGGCAAACAACACAGGAATGCAGGGGCAAGATTAGAAAGGCAAAGGCACAAAATGAGCTCAAACTAGCTACGGGAATAAAGGGAAACAAGAAGACTTTTTATCAATACATTAGAAGCAAGAGGAAGACCAAAGACAGGGTAGGCCCACTGCATAGTGAAGAGGGAGAAACAGTAACAGGAAACTTGGAAATGGCGGAGATGCTTAATGACTTCTTTGTTTCGGTCTTCACCGAGAAGTCTGAAGGAATGCCTAACATAGTGAATGCTAATGGGAAGGGGGTAGGTTTAGCAGATAAAATAAAAAAAGAACAAGTTAAAAATCACTTAGAAAAGTTAGATGCCTGCAAGTCACCCGGGCCTGATGAAATGCATCCTAGAATACTCAAGGAGCTAATAGAGGAGGTATCTGAGCCTCTAGCTATTATCTTTGGAAAATCATGGGAGACGGGAGAGATTCCAGAAGACTGGAAAAGGGCAAATATAGTGCCCATCTATAAAAAGGGAAATAAAAATAACCCAGGAAACTACAGACCCCAGTGAGTTTAACTTCTGGGCCAGGGAAGATAATGGAGCAAGTAATTAAGGAAATCATCTGCAAACACTTGGAAGGTGGTAAGGTGATAGGGAACAGCCAGCATGGATTTGTGAAGAACAAATCATGTCAAACCAATCTGATAGCTTTCTTTGATAGGATAACGAGCCTTGTGGATAAGGGTGAGGCTGTGGATGTGGTATACCTAGACTTTAGTAAGGCATTTGATACGGTCTCGCATGATATTCTTATTGATAAACTAGGCAAATACAATTTAGATGGGGCTACTATAAGGTGGGTGCATAACTGGCTGGATAACCGTACTCAGAGAGTTGTTATTAATAGTTCCCAATCCTGCTGGAAAGCCATAACGAGTGGGGTATCGCAGGGGTCTGTTTTGGGACCGGCGCTGTTCAATATCTTCATCAACGACTTAGATATTGGCATAGAAAGTACGCTTATTAAGTTTGCGGATGATACCAAACTGGGAGGGATTGCAACTGCTTTGGAGGACAGGGTCATAATTCAAAATGATCTGGACAAATTGGAGAAATGGTCTGAGTTAAACAGGATGAAGTTTAACAAAGACAAATGCAAAGTGCTCCACTTAGGAAGGAACAATCAGTTTCACACATACAGAATGGGAAGAGACTGTCTAGGAAGGAGTACGGCAGAAAGGGATCTCGGGGTTATAGTGGACCACAAGCTAAATATGAGTCAACAGTGTGATGCTGTTGCAAAAAAAGCAAACCTGATTCTGGGATGTATTAACAGGTGTGTTGTGAGCAAGACACGAGAAGTCATTCTTCCGCTCTACTCTGCTCTGGTTAGGCCTCAGCTGGAGTATTGTGTCCAGTTCTGGGCACCGCATTTTAAAAAAGATGTGGAGAAATTGGAAAGGGTCCAGAGAAGAGCAACAAGAATGATTAAAGGTCTTGAGAACATGACCTATGAAGGAAGGCTGAAAGAATTGGCTTTGTTTAGTTTGGAAAAGAGAAGACTGAGAGGAGACATGATAGCAGTTTTCAGGTATTTAAAAGGGTGTCATAAGGAGGAGGGAGAAAACTTGTTCACCTTAGCCTCTAAGGATAGAACCAGAAGCAATGGGTTTAAAGTGCAGCAAGGGAGGTCTAGGTTGGACATTAGGAAAAAGTTCCTAACTGTCAGGGTGGTTAAACACTGGAATAAATTGCCGAGGGAGGTTGTGGAATCTCCATCTCTTGAGATATTTAAGAGGAGGTTAGATAAATGTCTATCAGGGATGGTATTTGGTCTCATAGACTCATAGACTTTAAGGTCAGAAGGGACCATTGTGATCATCTGGTCTGACCCCCTGCATGCTGCAGGCCACAAGACCCTTCCCTGGACTGTGCCGTTGAAGTCCCCAATCCTGTGTTTTAGTGACTTCAATCGGCAGGGACCCTCCTGCTAGTGATCCCTGCCCCATGCTGCGGAGGAAGGCGAAAAACCTCCAGAGGCTCAGCCAATCTACCCTGGAGGAAAATTCCTTCCCGACCCCAAATATGGCGATCAGTAATACCCCGAGCATGTAGGCAAGAGTCTCTAGCCTGACCCTTGTTTGCCATTATGCTATTTACGTACCATTGCTTGGTTTTCCTCGGCTACTATGTTTTACCATTAAACCATTCCCTCCATAAACTTATCCAACTTAATCTTAAAACCAGACAGGTCCGTTGCCCCCACCGTTTCCCTCGGAAGGCCGTTCCAATATTTCACCCCTCTGACGGTCAGAAACCTTCGTCTGATTTCAAGCCTGAACTTCCCCACGGCCAGTTTATATCCATTGGTTCTCGTGTCCACATTAGTACTCAGCTGAAATAATTCCTCTCCCTCCCTTGTATTTATCCCTCTGATATATTTAAAGATAGCAATCATATCCCCCCTCAGCCTTCGTTTTGTCAGACTAAACAACCCGAGCTCCTCTAATCTCTTTTCATACGACAGGTTTTCTAGCAGGGAGGGCAGGAAGGATTCTGTCAGCAGTGAAGTGGGTTGCGGGGAAGTTGAGATCTTGACCCAAGTCATCCCAGACACTAATGCTAAGCCACAGGATGGCAGCATCTAGTGTCAGTGGAGTCCAAACACTATTTCAACCCCACAGTTTTCGATGAACTTCCCACAAGGAGAGGTGATGAGCACCCCCAGCAACACACACACACACACACACACACACACACACACACACACACCACTCCTGGTGGTGGGAGGGGAACAGGAGAAAGGACAAAAGAAGTAAGAGATGAAGAGAAAGGAAGGAGGGATGGAGGAAAAGTTAAAACAAAAAGGACAAACCCTAATGTCCCCAGTGATTCTACGGGACAAAATCCAAGGGATGGAATAAAATTCTGCCATCTTAAACTACTGTTTTCCATGCCTAGAATTCAGCTGGCACCACGTGGATCAGACTGAGCAGCTGCCAAAACCTCTTGGAGGCTCTTACCTTCTAAACAGGGACGTCTGTTTTCTAGTAAAATCAGTAAAAGGAAAGGAGAAAACTCGAAAGAGGCTCCTGCACGCACTCATGTACGTGAACCCTAATACTCTCTCAGTCCTCAAAGAAAGACCCCGAGACTTGCTGAAGCAAAACCACAGGGTCTCTGAGGTTTCCCTGGCCCTGTGCTCCTGTCCTGCCAGGCTGATGTCAGCATCTCTCTCTGAGGTCACCACCTCCCTAACACATTTGACCAATAAGCTGACATCCTGCAAAAGGCCTTTGTGATGTCACTGCCACACCCAACCAAACCCTCAAGTGCTAATGTCCTGCTGCTGGCCTGACACTTTGAAGGTTTGAGGTTGTCATAACTATAAAGGGAAGGGTAACAGCTGTCTGTGTACAGTACTATAAAATCCTCCTGGCCAGAGACTCCAAAATCCTTTTCCCTCTAAAGGGTTAAGAAGCTCAGGTAACCTGGCTGGCATCTGACCTAAAGGACCAATAAGGGGACAAGATACTTTCAAATCTTGGGGAGGGGAAGGCTTTTGTTTGTGTTCTTTGTTTGTGTGGGTGTTCGCCCTCGGGACTGAGAGGGACCAGACATCAATCCAGGTTCTCCACATCTTTCTAAACAAGTCTCTCCTATTTCAAACAAGGCGTGTTAGTTTTCCTTTGTTTTCTCAACTTGTAAATGTACCTTTTACTAGAGTGTTTATCTTTGTTTGCTGTACTTTGAACCTAAGACTAGAGGGGAGTCCTCTGAGCTCTTTAAGTTTGATTACCCTGTAAGGTTAATTTCCATACTGATTTTACAGAGATGATTTTTACCTTTTTCTTTAATTAAAAGCCTTATTTTTAAGAACCTGATTGATTTTTCCTTGTTTTAAGATCCAAGGAGTTTGGATCTTGATTCACCAGGAGTTGGTGGGAGGAAGGTGGGAATGGTTAATTTCTCCTTCTTTTAGATCCAAGGGGGTTGGATCTGTATTCACCAGAAGTTGGTGGGAGGAAGGAGGGGGGACGGTTTATTTCTCCTTGTTTTAAGATCCAAGGGGTTTGGATCTGTATTCACCAGGGAATTGCTGAAAGGTTTCTCAAGGCTACCCAGGGGAGGAAATTAGCCTTCGGATGGTGGTTAAGCTTAGAAGTTTTCATGCAGGCCCCTACATTTGTACCCTAAACTTCAAAGTGGGGATAGAGCCTTGACACAGGTACTCTCTGTGGATCACCCCACTCAATGCGTCTTCATTCTAGGAAGCAAGCCGGCTAGACAGTAAAACATCAGAGGCTGCTCCCAATACTACACTCAGTGTTTCCAAAAGTAGGAGACTTTCTGGCCAGAAGAGACCTTTACAGCATCTCATCTAACCCCCTCCATATCATAGGCTTCCAGTATAGTACAATAGTTACTTTTTGGGCACACACATTCCAGAAAGGCATCTAGTCTTCATTCAATGATATCAAGAGATGGAGAATCCACCACTTTCCCTTTTAGTGAGTGCCAGGGGGCTCCATTTCCCCTTCCACTAGCTCCCCATTTACAGGGAGACAGAGCAGTACCTGCAGCAGGGAGCGGGAGTTGCTAAGGCCTCAGAGGAACAGCCCCTGCAGTGTCTCAGGCACATGGCGTAAGTGCCGGATGATGCGGAGCTGGTGCATCCCTTTGGCCGTGAGGAAACGAGAACCTGTCAGAGACTCAAATGCCCCGAGGAATCAGGGGCAATTAAGGACACCTGGAACCAGCAGTATTTACACCCAGCACCTGCCCACCACTGAGGGATGAATTCACCTCCTGAACCCCAGAATGGAGTCGTCTTCTCCTTTCTAGTAATCTCCAGTGCCAACCCCCGTCCTTGTAGGGTGAGCTCCTGCTACCTCCCCCTCAGTGCCCTTGACAGCTGTTCCACCTCCAAACCACAGCTTAAGTTATCAGAACCCTCTTCTCCACCCCCACCCAGGTTGGCCAGGGAGGCGGCTCTAGCAGGGGGGGCAGGTGGGATTCTGGCAGCAGTGAAGTGGGTTGCGGGGAGGTTGAGATCTTGCCCCAACTCATCCCAGACACTAATGCTAAACCACACGATGGCAGCATCTAGTGTCAGTGGAGTCCAAGCATTATTTCAACCATACAGTTTTGGATCAACTCCCAACAAGGGGAGGTGAGGAGCACCATCACCACACACACACACACACACACACACACACACACACACACACACACACCACTCCTGGTGGTGGGAGGGGAACAAGAGAAAGGACAAAAGAAGTAAGAGATAGAGAGAAAGGAAGGAGGGATGGAGGAAAAGGTAAAACGAAAAGGACAAACCCTAATGTCCCCAGTGATTCTACCAGACAAAATTACAGGGAGGGATTAAAATTCTGCCACCTTGAACTAGTGTTTTCCATGCCTAGAATTCAGCTGGCACCAGATGGATCAGACTGAGCAGGTTCCAAAACCTCTTGGAGGCTCTTACTTTCTAAACAGGGATGTCTGTTTTCTAGTAAAATCAGTAAAAGGAAAGGAGACAACTCGAAAGAGGCTCCTGCTCTCACTCAAATACGTGAATCCTAATACTCTCTCAGTCCTCAAGAGAAACCTCGAGAAGGAGACTTGCTGAAGCAAAGCCACAGGGGTCTCTGAGGTTTCCCTGGCCCTGTGCTCCTGTCCTGCCAGGCTGATGTCAGCATCTCTCTCTGAGGTCACCACCTCCCTAACACATTTGACCAATAAGCTGACATCCTGCAAAAGGCCTTTGTGATGTCACTGCCACACCCAACCAAACCCTCAAGTGCTAATGTCCTGCTGCTGGCCTGACACTTTGAAGGTTTGAGGTTGTCATAACTATAAAGGGAAGGGTAACAGCTGTCCTGTGTACAGTACTATAAAATCCTCCTGGCCAGAGACTCCAAAATCCTTTTCCCTCTAAAGGGTTAAGAAGCTCAGGTAACCTGGCTGGCATCTGACCTAAAGGACCAATAAGGGGACAAGATACTTTCAAATCTTGGGGAGGGGAAGGCTTTTGTTTGTGTTCTTTGTTTGTGTGGGTGTTCGCCCTCGGGACTGAGAGGGACCAGACATCAATCCAGATTCTCCACATCTTTCTAAACAAGTCTCTCCTATTTCAAACAAGGCATGTTAGTTTTCCTTTGTTTTCTCAACTTGTAAATGTACCTTTTACTAGAGTGTTTATCTTTGTTTGCTGTACTTTGAACCTAAGACTAGAGGGGAGTCCTCTGAGCTTTTTAAGTTTGATTACCCTGTAAGGTTAATTTCCATACTGATTTTACAGAGATGATTTTTACCTTTTTCTTTAATTAAAAGCCTTATTTTTAAGAACCTGATTGATTTTTCCTTGTTTTAAGATCCAAGGAGTTTGGATCTTGATTCACCAGGAGTTGGTGGGAGGAAGGAGGGGAATGGTTAATTTCTCCTTCTTTTAGATCCAAGGGGGTTGGATCTGTATTCACCAGAAGTTGGTGGGAGGAAGGAGGGGGGGTGGTTTATTTCTCCTTGTTTTAAGATCCAAGGGGTTTGGATCTGTATTCACCAGGGAATTGGTGAAAGGTTTCTCAAGGCTACCCAGGGGAGGAAATTAGCCTTGGGATGGTGGTTAAGCTTAGAGGTTTTCATGCAGGCCCCTACATTTGTACCCTAAACTTCAAAGTGGGGATACAGCCTTGACACAGGTACTCTCTGTGGATCACCCCACTCAATGCGTCTTCATTCTAGGAAGCAAGCCGGCTAGACAGTAAAACATCAGAGGCTGCTCCCAATACTACACTCAGTGTTTCCAAAATTTGTAGACTTTATGGCCACAAGAGACCTTTAGAGCATCTCATCTAAGCCCCTGCATATCATAGGCCTCCTGTATAGTACAATAGTTACTTTTTGGGCACACACATTCCAGAAAGGCATCTAGTCTTCATTCAATGACATCAAGAGATGGAGAATCCACCACTTTCCCTTTTAGTGAGTGCCAGGGGGCTCCATTTCCCCTTCCACTAGCTCGCCATTTACAGGGAGACAGAGCAGTACCTGCAGCAGGGAGCGGGAGTTGCTGAAGGCCTCAGAGGCGCAGCCCCTGCAGTGTCTCAGGCACCTGGCGCAAGTGGCGGATGATGCGGAGCTGGTGCATCACTTTGGCCGTGACGTCCTCCTGCTGCAAGGGAACGAGAACCTGTCAGAGACTCAAACGCCCCGAGGAATCAGGGGGAATTAAGGGCACCTGGAACCAGCAGTATTTAAACTGACTACCTGCCCACCACTGAGGGATGAATTCACCTCCTGAACCCCAGAATGGAGTCTTCTTGTCCTTTCTAGTAACCTCCAGTGCCAACCCACCACCTTGTAGGGTGAGCTCCTGCTACCTCCCCCTCAGTACCCTTGACAGCTGTTCTACCTCCAAACCACAGCTCAAGTTATCAGAACCCTCTTCTCCACCCCAACCCAGGTTGCGCAGGGAGGCGGCCCTAGCAGGGGGGGCAGGAGGGATTCTGCCAGCAGTGAAGTGGGTTGCGGGAAAGTTGAGATCTTGCCCCAAGTTGTCCCAGACACTAATGCTAAGCCACAGGATGGCAGCATCTAGTGTCAGTGGAGTCCAAGCACTATTTGAACCCGACAGTTTTGGATCAACTTCCCACAAGGGGAGGTGAAGAGCACCCCCAGCAACACACACACCACTCCTGGAGGTGGGAGGGGAACAAGAGAAAGGACAAAAGAAGTAAGAGATGAAGAGAAAGGAAGGAGGGATGGAGGAAAAGGTAAAACGAAAAGGACAAACCCTCGTGTCCCCAGTGATTCCACGGGACAAAATTCCAGGGAGGGAAGAAAATTCTGCCACCTTAAACTACTGTTTTCCATGCCGAGAATTCAGCTGGCACCAGATGGATCAGACTGAGCAGGTTCCAAAACCTCTTGGAGGCTCTTACCTTCTAATTTTCAAGTAAAATCAGTAAAAGGAAAGGAGAAAACTCGAAAGAGGCTCCTGCTCGCACTCACATACGTCAACCCTAACACTCTCTCAGTCCTCAAAAAGAAACCTCGAGAAGGAGACTTGCTGAAGCAAAGCCACAGGGGTCTCTGAGGTTTCCCTGGTCGTAAGCCCCTGTCCTCCCTGGCTGAAGACAGCATCTCTCTCTGAGGTCACCACCTCCCTAACACCTTTGACCAGTACGCTGAGGTCCTTGAAAAAGCCTTTGTGATATCACTGCCACACCCAACCAAACCCTAAAGTGCTCATGTCCTGCTGTTGGCCTGACACTTTCAAGGTTTGAGCTACGCTCTGTGGATCACACCACAAAATTCGTCTTTATTCTAGGAAGCAAGCTAGCTAGACAGTAAAACATCAGAGGCTGCTCCCAATACTACACTCAGTGTTTCCAAAAGTAGGAGACTTTCTGGCCAGAAGAGACCTTTACAGCATCTCATCTAACCCCCTCCATATCATAGGTTTCCAGTAGAGTACAATAGTTACTTTTTGGGCACACACATTCCAGAAAGGCATCTAGTCTTCAATCAATGACATCAAGAGTTGGAGAATCCACCACTTTCCCTTTTAGTGAGTGCCAGGGGGCTCCATTTCCCCTTCCACTAGCTCCCCATTTACAGTGAGCCAGAGCAGTACCTGCAGCCGGGAGAGGGAGTTGCTAAGGCCTCAGAGGAACAGCCCCTGCAGTGTCTCAGGCACATGGCGTAAGTGCCGGATGATGCAGAGCTGGTGCATCCCTTTGGCCGTGACGTCCTCCTCCTGCAAGGGAACGAGAACCTGTCAGAGACTCAAATGCCCCGAGGAATCAGGGGCAATTAAGGACACCTGGAACCAGCAGTATTTACACCCAGCACCTGCCCACCACTGAGGGATGAATTCACCTCCTGAACCCCAGAATGGAGTCGTCTTCTCCTTTCTAGGAATCTCCAGTGCCAACCCCCGTCCTTGTAGGGTGAGCTCCTGCTACCTCCCCCTCAGTGCCCTTGACAGCTGTTCCACCTCCAAACCACAGCTCAAGTTATCAGAACCCTCTTCTCCACCCCCACCCAGGTTGGGCAGGGAGGCGGCTCTAGCAGGGGGGGCAGGTGGGATTCTGGCAGCAGTGAAGTGGGTTGCGGGGAGGTTGAGATCTTGCCCCAAGTCATCCCAGACACTAATGCTAAACCACACGATGGCAGCATCTAGTGTCAGTGGAGTCCAAGCACTATTTCAACCATACAGTTTTGGATCAACTCCCAACAAGGGGAGGTGAAGAGCACCCCCACCAACACACACACACACACACACACACACACCACTCCTGGTGGTGGGAGGGGAACAAGAGAAAGGACAAAAGAAGTAAGAGATAAAGAGAAAGGAAGGAGGGATGGAGGAAAAGGTAAAACGAAAAGGACAAACCCTAATGTCCCCAGTGATTCTACCAGACAAAATTACAGGGAGGGATTAAAATTCTGCCACCTTGAACTAGTGTTTTCCATGCCTGCCTAGAATTCAGCTGGCACCAGATGGATCAGACTGAGCAGGTTCCAAAACCTCTTGGAGGCTCTTACTTTCTAAACAGGGATGTCTGTTTTCTAGTAAAATCAGTAAAAGGAAAGGAGACAACTCGAAAGAGGCTCCTGCTCTCACTCAAATACGTGAATCCTAATACTCTCTCAGTCCTCAAGAGAAACCTCGAGAAGGAGACTTGCTGAAGCAAAGCCACAGGGGTCTCTGAGGTTTCCCTGGCCATGCGCCCCTGTCCTGCCTCGCTGATGGCAGCATCTCTCTCTGAGGTTACCACCTCCCTAACACTTTTGACCAATATGCTGAGGTCCTGCAAAAGACCTTTGTGATATCACTGCCACCAATCAAACCCTTAAGTGCTAATGTCCTGCTGCTGGCCTGACACTATGAAGGTTTGAGCTACTCTCTGTGGATCACCCCACTCAATGCGTCTTCATTCTAGGAAGCAAGTGGGCTAGACAGTAAAACATCAGAGGCTGCTCCCAATGCTACACTCAGTGGTTCCAAAATTAGTAGACTTTATGGCCACAAGAGACCTTTAGAGCATCTAATCTAAGCCCCTGCATATCATAGGCTTCCTGTATCGTACAATAGTTACTCTTTGGGCACACACATTCCAGAAAGGCATCTAGTCTTCATGCAATGACATCAAGAGATGGAGAATCCACCACTTTCCCTTTTAGTGAGTGCCAGGGGGTTCCATTTCCCCTTCCACTAGCACCCCATTTACAGTGAGCCAGAGGAGTACCTGCAGCAGGGAGTGGGAGTTGCTGATGTCCACAGAGGCACAGCCCTTGCAGTGTCAACTTCCCACAAGGGGAGGTGAAGAGCACCCCCAGCAACACACACACACACACCACTCCTGGTGGTGGGAGGGGAACAAGAGAAAGCAAGGAGGGATGGAGGAAAAGGTAAAACGAAAAGGACAAACCCTAATGTCCCCAGTGATTCTATGGAACAAAATCCCAGGTGGGCTATAAAATTCTGCCACCTTGAACTAGTGTTTTCCATGCCTAGAATTCAGCTGGCACCAGATGGATCAGACTGCAGACTGAGCAGGTTAAAAACCTCTCCAAGGTTCTTACCTTCTCAACAGGCACGTCTGTTTTCTAGTAAAATCAATAAAAGGAGAAACTCGAAAGAGGTTCCTCCTCGCACTCACATACTTGAACCCTAATACTCTCTGAGTCCTAAAAAGGGAGACCTCGAGAAGGAGACTTGCTAAAGCAAAGCCAAAGGGGTCTCTGAGGTTTCCCTGGCCCTGCGCTCCTGTCCTGCCTGGCTGATGTCAGCATCTCTCTCTCAGGTAACCACCTCCCTAACACCTTTGACCCATAGGCTGAGGTCCAGGATAAGGCCTTTGTGATATCACTGCCACACCCAACCAAACCCTAAAGTGCTAATGTCCTGCTGCTGGCCTGACACTTTGAAGGTTTGAGCTACTCTCTGTGGATCACCCCACTCAATGCGTCTTCATTCTAGGAAGCAAGTGGGCTAGACAGTAAAACATCAGAGGCTGCTCCCAATGCTACACTCAGTGTTTCCAAAATTAGTAGACTTTATGGCCACAAGAGACCTTTAGAGCATCTAATCTAAGCCCCTACATATCATAGGCTTCCTGTATAGTACAATAGTTACTCTTTGGGCACACACATTCCAGAAAGGCATCTAGTCTTCATTCAATGACATCAAGAGATGGAGAATCCACCACTTTCCCTTTTAGTGAGTGCCAGGGGGTTCCATTTCCCCTTCCACTAGCACCCCATTTACAGTGAGCCAGAGCAGTACCTGCAGCAGGGAGCAGGAGTTGCTGAAGGCCTCAGAGGAACAGCCCCTGCAGTGTCTCAGGCACCTGGCGCAAGTGCCGGATGATGCGGAGCTGGTGCATCACTTTGGCCGTGACGTCCTCCTGCTGCAAGGGAACGAGAACCTGTCAGAGACTCAAAGGCCCCGAGGAATCAGGGGGAATTAAGGGCACCTGGAACCAGCAGTATTTCCACCCACCACCTGCCCACGGCTGAGGGATGAATTCACCTCCTGAACCCCAGAATGGAGTCTTCTTGTCCTTTCTAGTATCCTCCAGTGCCAACCCCCCTCCTTGTAGGATTAGCTCCTGCTACCTCCCCCTCAGTGTTCTTCACAGCTGTTCCACCTCCAAACCAAACCTCAAGTTATCAGAACCCTCTTCTGCACCCCCAACCAGGTTGGGCATCGAGGCGGCTCTAGCGGGGGGGCAGGAGGGATTCTGCCAGAAGTGAAGTGGGTTGAGGGGAGGTTGAGATCTTGCCCCAAGTCATCCCAGACACTAATGCTAAGCCACAGGATGGCAGCATCTAGTGTCAGTGGAGTCCAAGCACTATTTCAACCATACAGTTTTGGATGAACTCCCCACAAGGGGAGGTGAAGAGCACCCCCAGCATCACACACAAAAACACACACACACACACACACACACACCACTCCTGGAGGTGAAAGGGGAACAGGAGAAAGGACAAAAGAAGTAAGAGATGAAGAGAAAGGAAGGAGGGATGGAGGAAAAGGTAAAACGAAAAGGACAAACCCTAATGTCCCCAGTGATTCTACGGGACAAAATCCCAGGGAGGGAATAAAATTCTGCCATCTTAAACTACTGTTTTCCATGCCTAGAATTCAGCTGGCACCAGATGGATCAGACTGAGCAGGTTCCAAAACCTCTTGGAGGCTCTTACCTTCTAAATAGGGACGTCTGTTTTCTAGTAAAATCCGTCAAAGGAAAGGAGAAAACTCGAAAGAGGCTCCTGCTCACACTCACATACGTCAACCCTAACACTCTCTCGGTCCTCAAAGAGAGACCTCGAGAGGGAGACTTGCTGAAGCAAAGCCACAGGGGTCTCTGAGGTTTCCCTGGCCCTGTGCTCCTGTCCTGCCAGGCTGATGTCAGCATCTCTCTCGGAGGTCACCACCTCCCTAACACCTTTGACCAATAGGCTGACGTCCTGCAAAAGGCCTTTGTGATATCACTGCCACACCCACCCTTCCCCGGAAGTGCTAATGTCCTGCTGCTGGCCTGACACTTTGAAGGTTTCAGCTACTCTCTGTGGATCACCCCACTCAATGCCTGTTCATTCTAGGAAGCAAGCCGGCTAGACGGTAAAACATCAGAGGCTGTTCCCTATGCTACACTCAGTGTTTCCAAAATTAGGGGACTTTATGGCCAGAAGAGACCTTTAGAGCATCTCATCTAACCCCTTGCAAACCATAGGCTTGCTGTATAGTAAAATAGTTACTTTTTGGGCACACACATTGCAGAAAGGCATCTAGTCTTCCTTCAATGACATCAAGAGATGGAGAATCCACCACTTTCCCTTTTAGTGAGTGCCAAGGGGCTCCATTTCCCCTTCCACTAGCTCCCCATTTACAGTGAGCCAGAGCAGTACCTGCAGCAGGGAGCGGGAGTTGCTGATGGCCTCAGAGGCACAGCCCCTGCAGTGTCTCAGGAATCTGGCGCAAGTGCCGGATGATGCGGAGCTGGTGCATCACTTTTGGCCGTGACGTCCTCTGCTGCAAGGGAACGAGAACCTGTCAGAGACTCAAACGCCCCGAGGAATCAGCGGGAATTAAGGGCACCTGGTACCAGCACTACTTCCACCCATCACCTGCCCACCACTGAGGGATAAATTCACCTCCTGAACCCCAGAATGGAGTCTTCTTGTCCTTTCTAGTAACCTCCAGTGCCAACCCCCCTCCTTGAAGGATGAGCTCCTGCTATCTCCCCCTCAGTGCCCTTGACAGCTGTTCCACCTCCAAACCACAGCTCAAGTTATTAGTACCTTTGGACACAGACTGGCTAACCTAGTGAGGAGGGCTTTAAACTAGGTTCGACGGGGACAGGTGAGCAAAGCCCACAGGTAAGTGGGGAACATGGAGACCGGGGAGATGGGTCAAAAACGAGAGGGAGTGTGGGCTATATTGTCAGAGGGAAAGGAGGGTCAGGACAAAACTGGGAGGAAAGATCAAACCAGTATCTTAGATGTCTATATACAAATGCGAGAAGTATGGGGAATAAGCAGGAAGAACTGGAAGTGCTAATAAATAAATACAACTATGACATTGTTGGCATCACTGAAACTTGGTGGGATAATACACATGATTGGAATGTTGGTGTGGATGGGTACAGCTTGCTCAGGGAGGATAGACAGGGGAAAAAGGGAGGAGGTGTTGCCTTGTATATTAAAAATGTACACACTTGGACTGAGGTAGAGATGGACATAGGAGACGGAAGTGTTGAGAGTCTCTGGGTTAGGCTAAAAGGGGTAAAAAACAAGGGAGATGTCATGCTAGGAGTCTACTACAGGCCACCTAACCAGGTGGAAGAGGTGGATGAGGCTTTTTTTAAGCAACTAACAAAATCATCCAAAGCCCAAGATTTGGTGGTGATGGGGGACTTCAACTATCCGGCTATATGTTGGGAAAATAACACAGCGGGGCACAGACTATCCAACAAATTCCTGGACTGCATTGGAGACAACTTTTTATTTCAGAAGGTTGAAAAAGCTACTGGGGGGAAGCTGTTCTAGACTTGATTTTAACAAATAGGGAGGAACTCGTTGAGAATTTGAAAGTAGAAGGCAGCCTGCGTGAAAGTGATCATGAAATCATAGAGTTTGCAATTCTAAGGAAGGGTAGAAGGGAGAACAGCAAAATAGAGACAATGGATTTCAGGAAGGCAGATTTTGGTAAGCTCAGAGAGCTGATAGGTAAGGTCCCATGGGAATCAAGACTGAGGGGAAAAACAACTGAGGAGAGTTGGCAGTTTTTCAAAGGGACACTATTAAGGGCCCAAAAGCAAGCTATTCCGCTGGTTAGGAAAGATAGAAAATGTGGCAAAAGACCACCTTGGCTTAACCATGAGATCTTGCATGATCTAAAAAATAAAAAGGAGTCATATAAAAAATGGAAACTGGGACAGATTACAAAGGATGAATATAGGCAAACAACACAGGAATGCAGGGGCAAGATTAGAAAGGCAAAGGCACAAAATGAGCTCAAACTAGCTACGGGAATAAAGGGAAACAAGAAGACTTTTTATCAATACATTAGAAGCAAGAGGAAGACCAAAGACAGGGTAGGCCCACTGCTTAGTGAAGAGGGAGAAACAGTAACAGGAAACTTGGAAATGGCGGAGATGCTTAATGACTTCTTTGTTTCGGTCTTCACCGAGAAGTCTGAAGGAATGCCTAACATAGTGAATGCTAATGGGAAGGGGGTAGGTTTAGCAGATAAAATAAAAAAAGAACAAGTTAAAAATCACTTAGAAAAGTTAGATGCCTGCAAGTCACCCGGGCCTGATGAAATGCATCCTAGAATACTCAAGGAGCTAATAGAGGAGGTATCTGAGCCTCTAGCTATTATCTTTGGAAAATCATGGGAGACGGGAGAGATTCCAGAAGACTGGAAAAGGGCAAATATAGTGCCCATCTATAAAAAGGGAAATAAAAACAACCCAGGAAACTACAGACCCCAGTGAGTTTAACTTCTGGGCCAGGGAAGATAATGGAGCAAGTAATTAAGGAAATCATCTGCAAACACTTGGAAGGTGGTAAGGTGATAGGGAACAGCCAGCATGGATTTGTGAAGAACAAATCATGTCAAACCAATCTGATAGCTTTCTTTGATAGGATAACGAGCCTTGTGGATAAGGGTGAGGCTGTGGATGTGGTATACCTAGACCTTAGTAAGGCATTTGATACGGTCTCGCATGATATTTTTATTGATAAACTAGGCAAATACAATTTAGATGGGGCTACTATAAGGTGGGTGCATAACTGGCTGGATAACCGTACTCAGAGAGTTGTTATTAATAGTTCCCAATCCTGCTGGAAAGCCATAACGAGTGGGGTATCGCAGGGGTCTGTTTTGGGACCGGCGCTGTTCAATATCTTCATCAACGACTTAGATATTGGCATAGAAAGTACGCTTATTAAGTTTGCGGATGATACCAAACTGGGAGGGATTGCAACTGCTTTGGAGGACAGGGTCATAATTCAAAATGATCTGGACAAATTGGAGAAATGGTCTGAGTTAAACAGGATGAAGTTTAACAAAGACAAATGCAAAGTGCTCCACTTAGGAAGGAACAATCAGTTTCACACATACAGAATGGGAAGAGACTGTCTAGGAAGGAGTACGGCAGAAAGGGATCTAGGGGTTATAGTGGACCACAAGCTAAATATGAGTCAACAGTGTGATGCTCTTGCAAAAAAAGCAAACCTGATTCTGGGATGTATTAACAGGTGTGTTGTGAGCAAGACACGAGAAGTCATTCTTCCGCTCTACTCTGCTCTGGTTAGGCCTCAGCTGGAGTATTGGGTCCAGTTCTGGGCACCGCATTTTAAAAAAGATGTGGAGAAATTGGAAAGGGTCCAGAGAAGAGCAACAAGAATGATTAAAGGTCTTGAGAACATGACCTATGAAGGAAGGCTGAAAGAATTGGCTTTGTTTAGTTTGGAAAAGAGAAGACTGAGAGGAGACATGATAGCAGTTTTCAGGTATTTAAAAGGGTGTCATAAGGAGGAGGGAGAAAACTTGTTCACCTTAGCCTCTAAGGATAGAACCAGAAGCAATGGGTTTAAAGTGCAGCAAGGGAGGTCTAGGTTGGACATTAGGAAAAAGTTCCTAACTGTCAGGGTGGTTAAACACTGGAATAAATTGCCGAGGGAGGTTGTGGAATCTCCATCTCTTGAGATATTTAAGAGGAGGTTAGATAAATGTCTATCAGGGATGGTATTTGGTCTCATAGACTCATAGACTTTAAGGTCAGAAGGGACCATTATGATCATCTGGTCTGACCCCCTGCATGCTGCAGGCCACAAGACCCTTCCCTGGACTGTGCCGTTGAAGTCCCCAATCCTGTGTTTTAGTGACTTCAATCGGCAGGGACCCTCCTGCTAGTGATCCCTGCCCCATGCTGCGGAGGAAGGCGAAAAACCTCCACAGGCTCAGCCAATCTACCCTGGAGGAAAATTCCTTCCCGACCCCAAATATGGCGATCAGTAATACCCCGAGCATGTAGGCAAGAGTCTCTAGCCTGACCCTTGTTTGCCATTATGCTATTTACGTACCATTGCTTGGTTTTCCTCGGCTACTATGTTTTACCATTAAACCATTCCCTCCATAAACTTATCCAACTTAATCTTAAAACCAGACAGGTCCGTTGCCCCCACCGTTTCCCTCGGAAGGCCGTTCCAATATTTCACCCCTCTGACGGTCAGAAACCTTCGTCTGATTTCAAGCCTGAACTTCCCCACGGCCAGTTTATATCCATTGGTTCTCGTGTCCACATTAGTATACTAAGCTGAAATAATTCCTCTCCCTCCCTTGTATTTATCCCTCTGATATATTTAAAGATAGCAATCATATCCCCCCTCAGCCTTCGTTTTGTCAGACTAAACAACCCGAGCTCCTCTAATCTCTTTTCATACGACAGGTTTTCCATTCCTCTGATCATCCTAGTCGCCCTTCTCTGCACCCGTTCCAATTTGAGTTCATCTTTTTTAAACATGGGAGACCAGAACTACACACAGTACTCCAAATGAGGTCTCACCAGCGCCGTATACAACGGAAGCAGGACCTCCTTATCCCTACTAGATATACCTCGCCTAATACATCCCAAGACCGCATTGGCTTTTTTCACAGCCACGTCACATTGTCGACTCATAGTCATCCTGCGGTCTACAAGAACCCCTAGGTCCTTCTCCTCTTCCGTTACTTCTAACCAATGCGTCCCCATCTTGTAACTAAAATCCCCAAGTGCATCACCTTACACTTTTCACTATTAAATTTCATCTTATTTCTGACACTCCAATTCACAAGCTCATTCAAGTCTCCCTGCAGAATATCCCTGTCCTCCTCCGAATTTGCAACTCCTCCCACCTTCGTATCATCCGCAAACTTTATCAGCCCACTCTTGCAATCGGTTCCGAGGTCAGTTATAAATAGATTAAATAAAATGGGTCCCAAAACCGAACCTTGAGGCACTCCACTAGTAACCTCCCTCCAACCCGACAGTTCACCCTTTAATACGACCCGCTGCATTCTCCCCATTAACCAATTCTTTATCCACCTCTGGATTTTCATATCGATCCCCATGTTTTCCAGTTTAACCAATAATTCCTCATGGGGTACAGTATCAAACGCTTTACTGAAATCCAGGTATATTAGGTCCACCGCATTTCCCTTATCTAATAAGTCCGTTACATGGTCCTGCCATGCGGGCAGGGGACTGGACTCGATGACCTCTCGAGGTCCCTTCCAGTCCTAGAATCTATGAATGTATGAAAAAAACACTGTTCTCCACCCCCACCCAGGTTGGCCAGGGAGGCGGCTCTAGCAGGGGGGGCAGGAGGGATTCTGGCAGCAGTGAAGTGGGTTGCGGGGAAGTTGAGATCTTGACCCAAGTCATCCCAGACACTAATGCTAAGCCACAGGATGGCAGCATCTAGTGTCAGTGGAGTCCAAACACTATTTCAACCCCACAGTTTTCGATGAACTTCCCACAAGGAGAGGTGATGAGCACCCCCAGCAACACACACACAGGTTTCCCTGGCCCTGTGCTCCTGTCCTGCCAGGCTGATGTCAGCATCTCTCTCTGAGGTCACCACCTCTCTAACACATTTGACCAATAAGCTGACATCCTGCAAAAGGCCTTTGTGATGTCACTGACACACCCAACCAAACCCTCAAGTGCTAATGTCCTGCTGCTGGCCTGACACTTTGAAGGTTTGAGGTTGTCATAACTATAAAGGGAAGGGTAACAGCTGTCCTGTGTACAGTACTAAGAAATCCTCCTGGCCAGAGACTCCAAAATCCTTTTCCCTCTAAAGGGTTAAGAAGCTCAGGTAACCTGGCTGGCATCTGACCTAAAGGACCAATAAGGGGACAAGATACTTTCAAATCTTGGGGAGGGGAAGGCTTTTGTTTGTGTTCTTTGTTTGTGTGGGTGTTCGCCCTCGGGACTGAGAGGGACCAGACATCAAGCCAGGTTCTCCACATCTTTCTAAACAAGTCTCTCCTATTTCAAACAAGGCGTGTTAGTTTTCCTTTGTTTTCTCAACTTGTAAATGTACCTTTTACTAGAGTGTTTATCTTTGTTTGCTGTACTTTGAACCTAAGACTAGAGGGGAGTCCTCTGAGCTCTTTAAGTTTGATTACCCTGTAAGGTTAATTTCCATACTGATTTTACAGAGATGATTTTTACCTTTTTCTTTAATTAAAAGCCTTATTTTTAAGAACCTGATTGATTTTTCCTTGTTTTAAGATCCAAGGAGTTTGGATCTTGATTCACCAGGAGTTGGTGGGAGGAAGGAGGGGAATGGTTAATTTCTCCTTCTTTTAGATCCAAGGGGGTTGAATCTGTATTCACCAGAAGTTGGTGGGAGGAAGGAGGGGGGACGGTTTATTTCTCCTTGTTTTAAGATCCAAGGGGTTTGGATCTGTATTCACCAGGGAATTGCTGAAAGGTTTCTCAAGGCTACCCAGGGGAGGAAATTAGCCTTGGGATGGTGGTTAAGCTTAGAGGTTTTCATGCAGGCCCCTACATTTGTACCCTAAACTTCAAAGTGGGGATACAGCCTTGACACAGGTACTCTCTGTGGATCACCCCACTCAATGCGTCTTCATTCTAGGAAGCAAGCCGGCTAGACAGTAAAACATCAGAGGCTGCTCCCAATACTACACTCAGTGTTTCCAAAATTTGTAGACTTTATGGCCACAAGAGACCTTTAGAGCATCTCATCTAAGCCCCTGCATATCATAGGCCTCCTGTATAGTACAATAGTTACTTTTTGGGCGCACACATTACAGAAAGGCATCTAGTCTTCATTCAATGACATCGAGAGATGGAGAATCCACCACTTTCCCTTTTAGTGAGTGCCAGGGGGCTCCATTTCCCCTTCCACTAGCTCGCCATTTACAGGGAGACAGAGCAGTACCTGCAGCAGGGAGCGGGAGTTGCTGAAGGCCTCAGAGGCGCAGCCCCTGCAGTGTCTCAGGCACCTGGCGCAAGTGCCGGATGATGCGGGTGCATCACTTTGGCCGTGACGTCCTCCTCCTGCAAGGGAACGAGAACCTGTCAGAGACTCAAACGCCCCGAGGAATCAGGGGGAATTAAGGGCACCTGGAACCAGCAGTATTTAAACTGACTACCTGCCCACCGCTGAGGGATGAATTCACCTCCTGAACCCCAGAATGGAGTCTTCTTGTCCTTTCTAGTATCCTCCAGTGCCAACCCCCCTCCTTGTAGGATTAGCTCCTGCTACCTCCCCCTCAGTACCCTTGACAGCTGTTCTACCTCCAAACCACAGCTCAAGTTATCAGAACCCTCTTCTCCACCCCAACCCAGGTTGCGAAGGGAGGCGGCCCTAGCAGGGGGGGCAGGAGAGATTCTGCCAGCAGTGAAGTGGGTTGCGGGGAAGTTGAGATCTTGCCCCAAGTTGTCCCAGACACTAATGCTAAACCACACGATGGCAGCATCTAGTGTCAGTGGAGTCCAAGCACTATTTGAACCCGACAGTTTTGGATCAACTTCCCACAAGGGGAGGTGAAGAGCACCCCCAGCAACACACACACCACTCCTGGAGGTGGGAGGGGAACAAGAGAAAGGACAAAAGAAGTAAGAGATGAAGAGAAAGGAAGGAGGGATGGAGGAAAAGGTAAAACGAAAAGGACAAACCCTAGTGTCCCCAGTGATTCCACGGGACAAAATTCCAGGGAGGGAATAAAATTCTGCCACCTTAAACTACTGTTTTCCATGCCGAGAATTCAGATGGCACCAGATGGATCAGACTGAGCAGGTTCCAAAACCTCTTGGAGGCTCTTACCTTCTAATTTTCAAGTAAAATCAGTAAAAGGAAAGGAGAAAACTCGAAAGAGGCTCCTGCTCGCACTCAGATACGTCAACCCTAACACTCTCTCAGTCTTCAAAAAGAAACCTCGAGAAGGAGACTTGCTGAAGCAAAGCCACAGGGGTCTCTGAGGTTTCCCTGGTCGTAAGCCCCTGTCCTCCCTGGCTGAAGACAGCATCTCTCTCTGAGGTCACCACCTCCCTAACACCTTTGTCCAGTACGCTGAGGTCCTTGAAAAAGCCTTTGTGATATCACTGCCACACCCAACCAAACCCTAAAGTGCTCATGTCCTGCTGCTGGCCTGACACTTTGAAGGTTTGAGCTACGCTCTGTGGATCACACCACAAAATTCATCTTCATTCTAGGAAGCAAGCTAGCTAGACAGTAAAACATCAGAGGCTGCTCCCAATACTACACTCAGTGTTTCCAAAAGTAGAAGACTTTCTGGCCAGAAGAGACCTTTACAGCATCTCATCTAACCCCCTCCATATCATAGGCTTCCAGTATAGTACAATAGTTACTTTTTGGGCACACACATTCCAGAAAGGCATCTAGTCTTCAATCAATGACATCAAGAGTTGGAGAATCCACCACTTTCCCTTTTAGTGAGTGCCAGGGGGCTCCATTTCCCCTTCCACTAGCTCCCCATTTACAGTGAGCCAGAGCAGTACCTGCAGCAGGGAGAGGGAGTTGCTAAGGCCTCAGAGGAACAGCCCCTGCAGTGTCTCAGGCACATGGCGTAAGTGCCGGATGATGCGGAGCTGGTGCATCCCTTTGGCCGTGACGTCCTCCTCCTGCAAGGGAACGAGAACCTGTCGGAGACTCAAATGCCCCGAGGAATCAGGGGCAATTAAGGACACCTGGAACCAGCAGTATTTACACCCAGCACCTGCCCACCACTGAGGGATGAATTCACCTCCTGAACCCCAGAATGGAGTCGTCTTCTCCTTTCTAGGAATCTCCAGTGCCAACCCCCGTCCTTGTAGGGTGAGCTCCTGCTACCTCCCCCTCAGTGCCCTTGACAGCTGTTCCACCTCCAAACCACAGCTCAAGTTATCAGAACCCTCTTCTCCACCCCCACCCAGGTTGGCCAGGGAGGCGGCTCTAGCAGGGGGGGCAGGTGGGATTCTGGCAGCAGTGAAGTGGGTTGCGGGGAGGTTGAGATCTTGCCCCAAGTCATCCCAGACACTAATGCTAAGCCACAGGATGGCAGGGATGGAGGAAAAGGTAAAACGAAAAGGACAAACCCTAATGTCCCCAGTGATTCTACCAGACAAAATTACAGGGAGGGATTAAAATTCTGCCACCTTGAACTAGTGTTTTCCATGCCTAGAATTCAGCTGGCACCAGATGGATCAGACTGAGCAGGTTCCAAAACCTCTTGGAGGCTCTTACCTTCTAAACAGGGATGTCTGTTTTCTAGTAAAATCTGTAAAAGGAAAGGAGACAACTCGAAAGAGGCTCCTGCTCTCACTCAAATACGTGAATCCTAATACTCTCTCAGTCCTCAAGAGAAACCTCGAGAAGGAGACTTGCTGAAGCAAGGCCACAGGGGTCTCTGAGGTTTCCCTGGCCATGCGCCCCTGTCCTGCCTCGCTGATGGCAGCATCTCTCTCGGAGGTTACCACCTCCCTAACACCTGACCAATACGCTGAGGTCCTGCAAAAGACCTTTGTGATATCACTGCCACCAATCAAACCCTTAAGTGCTAATGTCCTGCTGCTGGACTGACACTATGAAGGTTTGAGCTACTCTCTGTGGATCACCCCACTCAATGCGTCTTCATTCTAGGAAGCAAGTGGGCTAGACAGTAAAACATCAGAGGCTGCTCCCAATGCTACACTCAGTGTTTCCAAAATTAGTAGACTTTATGGCCACAAGGGACCTTTAGAGCATCTAATCTAAGCCCCTGCATATCATAGGCTTCCTGTATAGTACAATAGTTACTCTTTGGGCACACACATTCCAGAAAGGCATCTAGTCTTCATTCAATGACATCAAGAGATGGAGAATCCACCACTTTCCCTTTTAGTGAGTGCCAGGGGGTTCCATTTCCCCTTCCACTAGCTCCCCATTTACAGTGAGCCAGAGCAGTACCTGCAGCAGGGAGTGGGAGTTGCTGATGTCCACAGAGGCACAGCCCTTGCAGTGTCAACTTCCCACAAGGGGAGGTGAAGAGCACCCCCAGCAACACACACACACACACACACACCACTCCTGGTGGTGGGAGGGGAACAAGAGAAAGCAAGGAGGGATGGAGGAAAAGGTAAAACGAAAAGGACAAACCCTAATGTCCCCAGTGATTCTACGGCACAAAATCCCAGGTGGGCTGTAAAATTCTGCCACCTTGAACTAGTGTTTTCCATGCCTAGAATTCAGCTGGCACCAGATGGATCAGACTGCAGACTGAGCAGGTTAAAAACCTCTCCAAGGTTCTTACCTTCTCAACAGGCACGTCTGTTTTCTAGTAAAATCAATAAAAGGAGAAACTCGAAAGAGGTTCCTCCTCGCACTCACATACTTGAACCCTAATACTCTCTGAGTCCTAAAAAGGGAGACCTCGAGAAGGAGACTTGCTAAAGCAAAGCCAAAGGGGTCTCTGAGGTTTCCCTGGCCCTGCGCTCCTGTCCTGCCTGGCTGATGTCAGCATCTCTCTCTCAGGTAACCACCTCCCTAACACCTTTGACCCATAGGCTGAGGTCCAGGATAAGGCCTTTGTGATATCACTGCCACACCCAACCAAACCCTAAAGTGCTAATGTCCTGCTACTGGCCTGACACTTTGAAGGTTTGAGCTACTCTCTGTGGATCACCCCACTCAATGCATCCTCATTCTAGGAAGCAAGCGGGCTAGACAGTAAAACATCAGAGGCTGCTCCCAATGCTACACTCAGTGTTTCCAAAATTAGTAGACTTTATGGTCAGAAGAGACCTTTAGAGCATCTAATCTAACCCGCTGCATATCATAGGCTTACTGTATAGTACAATAGTTACTCTTTGGGCACACACATTCCAGAAAGGCATCTAGTCTTCATTCAATGACATCAAGAGATGGAGAATCCACCACTTTCCCTTTTAGTGAGGGCCAGGGGGCTCCATTTCCCCTTCCACTAGCTCCCCATTTACAGTGAGCCAGAGCAGTACCTGCAGCAGGGAGCGGGAGTTGCTGAAGGCCTCAGAGGAACAGCCCCTGCAGTGTCTCAGGCACCTGGCACAAGTGCCGGATGATGCGGAGCTGGTGCATCACTTTGGCCGTGACGTCCTCCTGCTGCAAGGGAACGAGAACCTGTCAGAGACTCAAAGGCCCCGAGGAATCAGGGGGAATTAAGGGCACCTGGAACCAGCAGAATTTCCACCCACCATCTGCCCACCGCTGAGGGATGAATTCACCTCCTGAACCCCAGAATGGAGTCTTCTTGTCCTTTCTAGTATCCTCCAGTGCCAACCCCCCTCCTTGTAGGATTAGCTCCTGCTACCTCCCCCTCAGTGTTCTTCACAGCTGTTCCACCTCCAAACCAAACCTCAAGTTATCAGAACTCTCTTCTGCACCCCCAACCAGGTTGGGCATCGAGGCGGCTCTAGCGGGGGGGGCAAGAGGGATTCTGCCAGAAGTGAAGTGGGTTGAGGGGAGGTTGAGATCTTGCCCCAAGTCATCCCAGACACTAATGCTAAGCCACAGGATGGCAGCATCTAGTGTCAGTGGAGTCCAAGCACTATTTCAACCATACAGTTTTGGATGAACTCCCCACAAGGGGAGGTGAAGAGCACCCCCAGCAACACACACACAAACACACACACACACACACACCACTCCTGGTGGTGAAAGGGGAACAGGAGAAAGGACAAAAGAAGTAAGAGATGAAGAGAAAGGAAGGAGGGATGGAGGAAAAGGTAAAACGAAAAGGACAAACCCTAATGTCCCCAGTGATTCTACGGGACAAAATCCCAGGGAGGGAATAAAATTCTGCCATCTTAAACTACTGTTTTCCATGCCTAGAATTCAGCTGGCACCAGATGGATCAGACTGAGCAGGTTCCAAAACCTCTTGGAGGCTCTTACCTTCTAAATAGGGACGTCTGTTTTCTAGTAAAATCCGTCAAAAGGAAAGGAGAAAACTCGAAAGAGGCTCCTGCTCACACTCACATACGTCAACCCTAACACTCTCTCAGTCCTCAAAGAGAGACCTCGAGAAGGAGACTTGCTGAAGCAAAGCCACAGGGGTCTCTGAGGTTTCCCTGGCCCTGTGCTCCTGTCCTGCCAGGCTGATGTCAGCATCTCTCTCGGAGGTCACCACCTCCCTAACACCTTTGACCAATAGGCTGACGTCCTGCAAAAGGCCTTTGTGATATCACTGCCACACCCACCCTTCCCCGGAAGTGCTAATGTCCTGTTGCTGGGCTGACACTTTGAAGGTTTCAGCTACTCTCTGTGGATCACCCCACTCAATGCCTGTTCATTCTAGGAAGCAAGCCGGCTAGACGGTAAAACATCAGAGGCTGCTCCCAATGCTACACTCAGTGTTTCCAAAATTAGGGGACTTTATGGCCAGAAGAGACCTTTAGAGCATCTCATCTAACCCCTTGCATACCATAGGCTTGCTGTATAGTACAATAGTTACTTTTTGGGCACACACATTGCAGAAAGGCATCTAGTCTTCCTTCAATGACATCAAGAGATGGAGAATAAGACGGTTACTCACCGTTGTAACTGTTGTTCTTCGAGATGTGTTGCTCATATCCATTCCATTAGGTGTGTGCGCGCCGCGTGCACGATCGTCGGAAGATTTTCTACCCTAGCAACACCGGCGGGTCGGCTGTGGAGCCCCCTAGAGTGGCGCCTTCATGGCGCTGAATATATACCCCAGCCGACCCGGCGCCCCCTCAGTTCCTTCTTGCCGGCTACTCCGACAGTGGGGACGGGGGGCGGGTTTGGAATGGATATGAGCAACACATCTCGAAGAACAACAGTTACAACGGTGAGTAACCGTCTTTTCTTCTTCGAGTGCTTGCTCATATCCATTCCATTAGGTGACTCCCAAGCCCAACTTAGGTGGTGGGGTCGGAGTGAGACATTGCTGTGTGCAAAACTGCTGATCCGAATGCAGCATCGTCCCTGGACTGCTGCACTAGTGCATAGTGCGCTGTAAACGTGTGGACTGATGACCAAACCGCAGCTCTACAAATGTCCTGGATCGGAACTTGAGCCAGGAAAGCCGTCGAGGAAGCTTGGGCCCTCGTGGAGTGAGCGGTGATGTGCGGTGCTGAGACACCTGCCAGGTCATAGCAAGTCCGGATGTAAGACGTAATCCAGGAGGATAGGCGTTGTGAGGAGACCGGTGAGCCTTTCATTCGGTCGGCCACTGCAACGAAGAGTTGCGTCGTCTTTCTAAAGTGCCTTGTGCGGTCAATATAGAAAGCCAGGGCCCTGCGCACGTCCAGAGAATGCAAACGTTGGTCCTGGCGAGTAGCATGTGGTTTAGGATGAAAGACCGGGAGAAATATATCCTGGTTGATATGAAATGGAGAAACCACCTTAGGGAGAAAGGCAGGATGTGGGCGAAGCTGCACTTTATCCTTATGGAAAACTGTGTAAGGGGGCTCGGATGTAAGCGCCCTGAGTTCAGAAACGCGCCTTGCTGAGGTGATGGCTACGAGGAAGGCTGTCTTCCAGGATAGGTACAGAAGTGAACAGGTGGCCAGTGGCTCGAATGGAGGACCTGTGAGCTTGGAGAGAACCAGGTTGAGGTCCCACGTCAGAACGGGCTGACGTTGTTGTGGATACATCCGGTCTAAGCCCTTGAGGAATCTAACGACCATCGGGTTAGAGAATACCGAGGATGCGAGTTCCCCTGGGTGAAAGGCCGATATAGCGGCCAGGTGAACTCTAATTGAAGATATCGCCAAACCCTGCTGTTTTAGGGAGAGGAGATATTCCAATATGAGAGGAATAGGTGCCTGTAACGGGGGCGTGGCTCGTTGTTCGCACCAACAGGAGAACCGCTTCCACTTGGCCAGGTACGTGGACCGTGTTGAGGGCTTCCTACTGCTCAGCAGAATCTGTTGGACAGAATGTGAGCATTGCTGCTCTACCTGGGTGAACCATGGAGCAGCCACGCCGTGAGGTGGAGTGATTGCAGGTCGGGGTGACGCAGCCGGCCGTGGTCCTGAGAGATGAGATCCGGACATAATGGAAGCGGGATCGGTGTCTGAACCGAGAGCTCCAACAGCGTGGTGTACCAATGTTGTCTCGGCCACGCTGGGGCGATCAGAATCACCTGTGCCTGGTCTCTGCGCAATTTGAGCAGTACCTTGTGGACGAGAGGAAACGGAGGGAAGGCATAAAACAGGTGGTCTTTCCAGGGAAGGAGAAACGCATCCGAGAGGGAGCCCGGAGCTCGACCTTGCAGGGAGCAGAACACGTGGCACTTCCTGTTGTCTCGAGATGCAAACAGGTCTATCTGGGGAAACCCCCACTTCTGGAAAACGGAATGTATGATGTCCGGACGGATAGACCACTCGTGAGTCTGAAAGGACCTGCTGAGTCGGTCCGCTAAAGTGTTCTGGACACCAGGGAGGAACGATGCCGTGAGATGGATTGAGTGGGCGATGCAGAAGTCCCACAGGCGAATGGCCTCTTGGCATAGAATTGACGAACGTGCTCCTCCTTGCTTGTTGATGTAAAACATGGCCGTGGTGTTGTCGATGAGAACTAACACACAGCGGCCACGTAGGAGATTGAGAAATGCCTGGCACGCCAGGCGCACCGCCATCAGTTCCCGAACATTGATGTGCAGGGCTAGCTGGGGTGCAGTCCACCGGCCCTGGGTATGGTGCTCGTTGAGATGGGCGCCCCAACCCAGAGATGAAGCGTCTGTGACCAGGTGCAGAGAGGGTTGTGGGGCGTGAAACGGCATCCCCTCGCAAACCACATTGTGATCTAGCCGCCATGTGAGGGAGGTCAGGACCGAGTTCGGGACCGTGACCACCATGTTCAGGCTGTCCCGATGTGGGCGGTATATCGATGACACCCAGGTCTGGAGTGGGCGAAGCCGAAGTCTGGCATGCCTGGTTACGTACGTGCAAGAAGCCATGTGACCCAGCAGGGTAAGGCACGACCTCACCGTGGTAGTTGGGAAGGCCTTGAGTCCTTGAATGAGGCTCGTGATGGTGCCAAAGCGGTTGTCTGGCAGGATGGCTTGTGCACGTCTGGAGTCTAGAACTGCACCGATGAATTCTATTCTCTGGGTAGGTTCTAGAGTAGATTTGTCCTTGTTGAGTAGGATGCCCAACTCGTTGAATGTGTGCACTATTATGTGGACGTGAGCTCGAGCTTGCTCTTTGGTGCGACCGCGTACTAGCCAGTCGTCTAGGTACGGGAACACCTGTATCCCTTGCCGACGAAGGTACGCTGCCACGACGGCCATACATTTCGTGAACACCCTTGGGGCCGAGGATAGGCCGAAGGGAAGGACTGCAAATTGGTAGTGCACCTTGCTTACCACGAATCGCAGGAAGCGTCTGTGAGGCGGGTAAATTGGGATGTGAAAGTATGCGTCTTTCATGTCGAGGGCGGCGAACCAGTCTCCAGGATCGAGGGAAGGGATAATGGCCCCCAGAGAGACCATGCGGAACTTCAACTTTACTACGAATTTGTTGAGTCCGCGCAAGTCCAAGATGGGTCGCAGACCTCCTTTGGACTTGGGAATGAGGAAGTAACGGGAATAGAATCCCCTGCCCCTCAACTCCACTGGAACCTCCTCTATGGCCCCCATAGCAAGGAGCGTGGAAACTTCCTGTATAAGAAGTTGCTCGTGAGAAGGGTCCCTGAAGAGGGACGGGGAAGGGGGGGAGGAGGAGGGGATTGAAGAAAACTGGATAGCATATCCCCTGTCCACCGTGCGAAGGACCCAACGGTCCGAGGTTATAAGGGACCAGGCACGGTGGAAATGGGAAAGGCGATCCCGAAAGGAGGGGGCTGGATCCTGGGGGATGACTGGGGCGCCGTCCTCGACCGCACCTTCAAAAGTTCTGCCTGGGGCCTGAAGGTGGTCTAGGAGGCCCTTGGTTCTGACCGGGTAGAGGGCCGGTCCACCTTCTTCTACCACCTCGCCCTCGCCTCCGGGCCGAGTCCTGTCTCTGACGAGGCGGGGGGGGGTAGAAGCGCTGAGGCTGCGGTCTGAATGGCCTGCGCTGAGGGCCCACAACATGCATCCCCAGGGAACGCATGATCGTCCTGGAGTCCTTGAGGCTCTGCAAGCGAGAGTCCGTCTTTTCTGAAAACAACCCTTGTCCTTCGAAGGGTAGATCCTGCAGGGTTTGCTGCAGTTCCTGAGGCAGACCCGAAACCTGGAGCCAGGAGATCCTCCGCATAGCGATACCTGAGGCCAGGGTTCTCGCAGCAGAGTCCGCTATGTCTAAGGAGGCCTGTAAGGAGGTCCGAGCCACCTTCTTACCTTCCTCTACCAGGGCTCCAAACTCCTCCCTGGACTCTTGGGGAACCAACTCCTTGAACTTCCCCATAGAGTTCCAGGAGTTAAAGCTATAGCGGCTCAAGAGCGCCTGTTGGTTAGCCGCTCTAAGTTGCAGCCCTCCGGCTGAGTAAACTTTACGGCCGAATAAATCGAGGCGCTTGGCCTCCTTTGATTTGGGCGCTGCGGCCTGCTGACCGTGGCGCTCCCTTGCGTTCACTGATGCCACCACCAGTGAACACGGCTGGGGGTGGGTATACAAGTACCCGTAGTCTTTAGACGGGACAAAGTATTTCCTTTCCACCCCTCTCGCTGTGGGTGGGATAGAGGCAGGAGTCTGCCATATCGTAGATGCATTGGCTTGTATCGTGCGGATCAGGGGTAACGCCACCCTCGATGGGGCATCCGCTCCGAGGATATTCGCGATGGGGTCGTGCACCTCCACTATCTCCTCCGCCTGCAGGTCCATATTACGGGCCATCCTACGCAGAAGATCCTGGTGAGCCCGAAGATCTATTGGAGGTGGACCTGTGCACGATGTGCCCGCCACTGCCTCATCCGGAGAGGAAGAGGAAGATGCCTCCGGTGGAACAGGATCCAAGGGAGGGTCCTGGTCTCCCTGCTCCTGGGCCGGAGCATCACCTGCGCTTGAATCCAGGGCGTCAGGTGGTGCGGACACGGAAGCCTCCATGCCCCCTGGCGGAGGCCGAGAGATGGTGGACTCCGGGGCCCTTCTAGCAGAGTGACCGGAGCAACTGGAGCCCCTTGCGCCTGATGGTACGCCCACGGGGTCCAAAACGACCAGTGAGATGGGCCATGAGAATGGTCCTCTGTTATGTTCTGCCAATGGCCCAAGTCCTGTTCCTCGGCTTGCCCCTGAGGGGGGTATGCCGATCTCGAGAGGTTCTCCGAGGAGCGAGACACCGATCTCGATGGCCATGGCGGTGCCGAGAGCGTCGAGACGATTCCCGTGGGCTGCGGTGCCGCACGGTGCCAGTCCGGAGATGATCTATCTCTACGCGGTGCCGGCGATCGGTGCCGGGACCGCGACCGGTGCCGATGACCTCGTCGGTGCCGGGAGTCGGATCTGGACCTCGACGAGGACCTGGAGTATGCCCGGTACCGGGAGCGGCCTCTCGACGTCGAGCGTCGACCGTAGCGGTGCCGAGAACTACGTCTCGACGTTGATCGGTGCCGACGATCATAGCGGTGCCGAGACGTAGAGCGGTGCCGCGAAGAAGATCTTGGCCGCGAGTACGACCGGTGCCGAGGTGATATTCGGTGCCGGGACTGTGAGCGGCGTGGGGACCTGCTTCGGGACCTGGATCGGTGCCGAGGTTCCAGTCCTTGCGATGGAGGGCGCATCAAGGCAGGTTTCCCCCTCGACTGGACCGGGCAAGTCAACGGTGCCGTCGGTGCCGGTGGTTGGGGCGGTGCCGGCTCCGTGAGAGCTATTAAGTCTCTCGCCGTCGCGAAGGTCTCTGGCGTCGACGGGAGGCACTGTATCACCACCGGCCTCGGTGGAGACACCATCGGCCTCGGCGCCGGAGTCGACGGTGCTGGAGGCACCTGTTTCCGCTGCTCCACCGGCGGACGCGGCTCTACCCCCGGCACTGGGGGAGCCAGCGTCTTCGGCACGGAGGTCCCCGTCTTATGGGCTTTTTTATGCCCTGGGGATAATGACCGGCGCCGAGGCACTTGCTGTGCTTGCGGTGCCGACGAGGTCCGGTGCCGGGGAGGCTTATCTGACGCCACTCGCGTGGTCGTCATAGCCGGTGCCGCCGGGGCACTGCGCACCGAGGCGCTAGGTGCCGGGGCCTGACTTGTAGATGGAGCGTCCGGACTAAGTGCCGCCTCCATCAGGAGTTGCCGGAGCCGAAAGTCCCGCTCCTTCTTGGTCCTTGGTCTGAAGGCCTTACAGATCTTGCACTTATCTGTTTGATGGGACTCTCCCAGGCACTTCAGACAGGAGTCGTGCGGGTCGCTCGTGGGCATAGGCTTAGCGCAGGAGGCGCACAGCTTGAAGCCGGGAGCGTTGGGCATGAGCTCGGCCCCGCGGCCGGGGGAGAAAGGGGGAGACGACCCCCTTAATCCCCTGAACTATTATAACAACTAGAACAACTTTTAAAACTATTGAACTATTTAACTATAAACACTAGGACTATAACTATAACTATAACTGCGAATAACTAACTAAGCTAGGGAGACTGGAGAACAGCTAAGCAGCGCTCCACAGTTCCAACGACCGTCAGGGGCGGTAAGAAGGAACTGAGGGGGCGCCGGGTCGGCTGGGGTATATATTCAGCGCCATGAAGGCGCCACTCTAGGGGGCTCCACAGCCGACCCGCCGGTGTTGCTAGGGTAGAAAATCTTCCGACGATCGTGCACGCGGCGCGCACACACCTAATGGAATGGATATGAGCAAGCACTCGAAGAAGAACCACCACTTTCCCTTTTAGTGAGTGCCACGGGGCTCCATTTCCCCTTCCACTAGCTCCCCATTTACAGTGAGCCAGAGCAGTACCTGCAGCAGGGAGCGGGAGTTGCTGATGGCCTCAGAGGCACAGCCCCTGCAGTGTCTCAGGAATCTGGCGCAAGTGCCGGATGATGCGGAGCTGGTGCATCACTTTTGGCCGTGACGTCCTCCTGCTGCAAGGGAACGAGAACCTGTCAGAGACTCAAACGCCCCGAGGAATCAGCGGGAATTAAGGGCACCTGGAACCAGCACTACTTCCACCCATCACCTGCCCACCACTGAGGGATAAATTCACCTCCTGAACCCCAGAATGGAGTCTTCTTGTCCTTTCTAGTATCCTCCAGTGCCAAATCCCCTCCTTGAAGGGTGAGCTACTGCTACCTCCCTCTCAGTGCCCTTGACAGATGTTCCACCACCAAACCACAGCTCAAGTTATCAGAACCCTCTTCTCCACCCCTACCCAGGTTGGCCAGGGAGGCGGCTCTAGCAGGGGTGGCAGGAGGGATTCTGCCAGCAGTGAAGTGGGTTCCGGGGAGGTTGATATCTTGCCCCAAGTCATCCCAGACACCAATGCTAATCCACACGATGGCAGCATCTAGTGTCAGTGGAGTCCAAGCACTATTTCAACCACACAGGTTTGGATGAACTCCCCACAAAGGGAGGTGAAGAGCACCCCCAGCAACACACAAACACACACAGACACACAAACCACTCCCGGTGGTGGGAGGGGAACAGGAGAAAGGACAAAAGAAGAAAGAGATGAAGAGAAAGGAAGGAGGGAGGGAGGAAAAGGTAAAATGAAAAGGACAAACACTAATGTCCCCAGTGATTCTACGGGACAAAATCACAGGGAGGGAATAAAATTCTGCCACCTTGAACTAGTGTTTTCCATGCTTAGAATTCAGCTGGCACCAGGTGTATCAGACTGAACAGGATACAAACCTCTCCGAGGCACTTACTTTCCTCAACGAGAGACCTCAAGGAGGAGACTTGCTGAAGCAAAGCCAGAGGGGTCTCTGAGGTTTCCCTGGCCCTCATGTCAGCATCTCTCTCTGATGTCAGCATCTCTCTCTGAGGTCACCACCTCCCTAACACATTTGACCAATAAGCTGACGTCCTGCAAAAGGCCTTTGTGGTGTCACTGCCACACCCAACCAAACCCTGAAGTGCTAATGTCCTCCTGCTGGCCTGACACTTTGAAGGTTTGAGCTACTCTGTGTGAATCACCCCACTCAATGGGTCTTCATTCTAGGAAGCAAGCCGGCTAGACAATAAAACATCAGAGGCTGCTCCCAATGCTACACTCACTGTTTCCAAAATTATTACACTTTATGGCCAGAAGAGACCCTTAGAGCATCTCATCTAAGCCCCTGCATATCATGGGCTTCCTGTATAGTACAATAGTTACTTTTTGGGCACAAACATTCCAGAAAAGTATCTAGTCTAAATTAAATGACATTAACAGATGGAGAATCCATCACTTTCCCTTTTAGTGAGTGCAAGGGGGCTCCATTTCCCCTTCCACTAGCTCCCCATTTACAGTGAGCCAGAGCAGTACCTGCAGCAGGGAGCGGGAGTTGCTGATGGCCTCAGAGGCACAGCCCCTGCAGTGTCTCAGGAATCTGGCGCAAGTGCCGGATGATGCGGAGCTGATGCATCACTTTTGGCCGTGACGTCCTCCTGCTGCAAGGGAACGAGAACCTGTCAGAGACTCAAACGCCCCGAGGAATCAGGGGGAATTAAGGGAACCTGGAACCAGCAGTATTTCCACCCAGCACCTGCCCATCAATGAGAGATGAATTCACCTCCTGAACCCCAAAATGGAGTCTTCTTGTCCTTTCTAGAAACCTCCAGAGCCAACCCCCCTCCTTGTAGGGTGAGCTCCTGCTACCTCCTGCTCAGTGCCCTTCACAGATATTCCACCTCCAAATCACAGCTCAAGTCATCAGAACCCTCTTCTCCACCCCGACACAGGTTGGGCTGGGAGGCGGCTCTAACAGGGTGTGCAGGAGGGATTCTGACAGCAGTGAAGTGGGTTGCAGGGAGGTTGAGATCTTGACCCAAGTCATCCCAGACACTAATCCTAAGTCACACAATGGCAGCATCTACTGTCAGTGGGGTCCAAGCACTATTTCAACCCCACAGTTTTGGATCAACTCCCCACAAGGGGAGGA